>NC_143482.1:14093558-14247700 GCF_027475165.1 Benincasa hispida
AGACTCTCTAAGCTTTCAAGTGGCTTTGAAATCACTCCAAACACACGAGTATTCTAGGAGAACTCCTCGTCCCAAGTTGATGCTACTTCCAGACCTCACTGTCCGACATCATCTCCTCCCCTTGGAATCACTTGACCAATGCATGGTATTGCTACCAACGCATGCCCTCCTTGATCAATACATAGCCTCCTCCAAATCAGCTCTCATACACTCTTCCTAATGACCTTTGAAGAGAATTCAAGTTATGATATGAAAAGAAGTCCTTGGCCCTATTTATAGGCGTCCAAAGTCCCTCCAAGGCCGACACCTCCTATTTGGTTGCATGTCCAGTCGTCCTCTCTTCCTTTTGCCAACGCAACTCCTTGCCATAACCAGCTTGAAGTGTTAGCTTCTCCTTCATCCAGCTCAACCTAACCGATTTGCAAGCTCCTTGGTGCATCCACCTCCACTTTGAGTTATCTTCCTCATGCACACTTTCTTTGCATAGAATCCTACGTGTCCACCTTCTACTAACTTAAACTTAACCCTTTCTCGATTAGCCATCATCAGCCCATGGCTTTCTCATCAACGCATCTCTTGGGCCATACTAAACTTAAGACATCGCAAGTCCTTGGTCGCATATCCTACTTCCCTCGCATGGCTCATCCTTGACTCATGCACTCAACTCGAATTATGACCATTACACTCTTCCAATGCTTGCTACTAGCTCAAGCCTTGTCTTATGCGCCCACATGCCCTCAGATGTCCTTAGCACAAAGCACATCACCAACGCATAACAACCCTTGGGTCAAGCTAGGTCTCAACTCAACGCCTCATGGTATATCTCACCATCACCTAGCATGTCCTTGTTGCTTGCTAACGTCCTTAGTCTTTTGCTCAAGATCAACGCACACTAACCTCACAAGCCTTATGTACTGCCAGCCTTAGCAACACATAGACACTTTCCCATGCGCCCACCATGGCTTGCCTCATCGTCTAGTTCATCGTGTAGTTCTTCCGCTCATCGCCTAGCTCATCGTCTAACGTATAGCCCATCGCATAGTGTCTGCGCCTATCGTATAGTGCCTACACCCCATCACACAGCTTCATCATCTAGCGATCTCTCGCTGTCAATGATCTCGTTATCGTGTATCTCTCGCTCATCGCATAGCGCTGACGCCTATCGTCTAATGCATTACGCCCATCGTCTAGCGCGTCCTCTTATCATGTAGCGCCATTGTCTAGCGCCCGCGTCTGTTGTGCAACACCCCATCATCTAGCACTTCACCTATCGCGTAGCGCCCACGCTCATCATGTGGCACCCATCGTGTAGCTCTTATGTCTATCGCCCAGCGCTTGCACCTAATGCATCGTCTAGCGTCTACGCTTATCGTCTGGCGCGTCCGAGCTCATCGTTTAGCGCTAACGTATAGTGCTATCGTCCAGTGCTTACGCCGATCGTGTAGCGCCATCGCCTATCGTGTAGCGTTATCGTCTAGTGCTATCGTTTAGTGTCGCATGCTTCTACACGATCGTTCGCGCGCATCACACCAACGCCCAGCGCCTTGCACATACTAGTCAGCACACATGCCTAGTCCCAGCGCCTTGTGCTCATTGCTCTCGCTCACGCAGCATCTTATCATCCCAGCGTATGAACAAACTTTGGGCAGCGCCTCTTGTCAATGCTTCGGCCAACATGCGTCCAACCCTCACAAGCTCAACGCATGGTATGCATCCAACTCTCATAAGCTCAATGCATGGTTGTCCTTGGCTTCCATTCTTATTCTCTTATAACCTCTATAAACTTAAGTCTCATCTCATGCGTTAATGTTTCCTAACACCAAAAGCATGGTTATCCTTTGATTTCATACTTAGCCAAACTTTTACTAGTTAAGGCTCATCTCAAAACTACTAAACAAATCTATTTAAACACTTAGAATTTTCCTTTCTTCAACATAGGATTTAACTTATACTTAGTTAACTCCCTTAATTACCTGCTTAAGTAGAGAAATTGAGATCCGGGTTTCACAATGCTGCAGAGTGTCGAGTATAAGTAATCAAGATAGGGTCGAGCATTGAGTAAAGGTTGCTGAGTGTCGAGTATAAGTGATCAAGGAAGGGGTCGAGCGTCGAGGGTGACTGAGGAAGGATCACGTGTCAAGTACGACCGATCGAGTAAGAAGCGTGCATCGAGCGAACTCCCAGCTCCGAGTTTTCCCATTGAGTATCGAGTCCTTCCATCGAGCATTTAACAGAAAGTCACAGAATTTTCCATCAAGTAAGGACCTTTCTCCATCGAGTTTTTCTAGCGAGGATCGAGTTGCTCGAAACGCTCAGTTTTAAACTTCTCTTTTAGTTACCTGGATAGATGACTCAATCTCGACCCTTAATCTCCACTTAAGGGTGAGGTGGCTTAACGAGATTTCATCTAAAGGGCTGGACAGTAGTGTAAAAAGGAAGAGAACTTCAAGGGCTCGTTTTGGAAGATTTACTCAAGCAAACCAGGCGAATTTGATACCATTGGAAAGCTCTACGAGTTTAGTTTCTGAAATTGAGCCTTTGGAAGGGAGTTCTCGTCGGAAAGAGGGCCGGAGAAGGAAGGAAGAGTCGAAGGTTCATTTTCGGGCGTTTTCAGGCACTCGATGAAGAAATGTAGATCTAGACCGAACCACTTGGATTTTCAAGCTGAACTTTAAGGTATTATCAAGAACACCATTTCAAGTAAGTTTGTAGAAGGAACCTTAGCAAGAAAAAGTCTAGGGTTCGAGTTACATATTTTGGAAGTTAAACCTAGAATCTTTACTCAAGCAGGGAGTTGCGGTTAGGGCTATTGGGAAAGATTTAAAGGGTCAAGTTAAACGACAAAGAGTTTCACACTAAACCTTTGAGGTAACATTGTTATCGAAATTCCGCTCATGTTTGGAAAACGAACTTTCTTAAAATGAGTTCTAGTTTTCAAGTTACTCACGTTAGAAGTTGAATTTGGAAAATGTTGAAAGATTAGGCAACCCCTTGCTAAGTATGAGCTTAGTTAAAAGAGTAGTCTCAAAAGGGAGGCCAAAGTAACAACTAAACTCTTATTCTTTTATGTGTAGGAGCTACGTCCATTGGGGAGGCATACAAAGCTTAGGAAGAACCAAGCCCAGGGATCCGTGAGTGACTAAATGTTTTCAAATATGTTCACAAAAAGGACATGCGTTCCAAATGAATTCCATGCTAACGTTCATGGGTTTTCCAAGCAACTAAAGTTTATACTTATGTTTTAAATGAGTTTTACTAATCCAAATGTATGTTAAGAATGTATGAAAAAGTAATGCAACTACATGTTATTAATTGTGAAGTATGCATGTTGAATGGTAATGATGCTCTTAGGGAGAAAGCTAAGTAAGTGCTAAGCCTAAAGCTTATGATGCTCGAATCTTTTATGAATGTTACATTTCTAATATACAAGGTACCAAAGGTATAGAAGGTATCCGAGGAAGTAGCTAAGGTGTTGACGATACTTAGTATATTCCACGTGCACGTAGGAAGTTCTTTATGAGAGGCCGAAGTATGGGTCTCTTGGCTACAGTCTTTATAATGGGACCAAAGTATGGGTCTCACGGCCATGAATGCTCATTGGGAGATTGAGTTATGAATGCTCGTTCTCAACTAAGGTTTGATGGCATGATTGATTATAATGCTATGATTAATGTATGGTACTATGCAAGTTGTTTGAGATTATTTTCCAGCATGTTGTTTATTAATATTAAAGCATATGAAAGGTTTGAAAAGAAATGTATTTCTATATGTCACTCGCTGGGCAATCAGCTCACAGTTTTCAAATGTTTTCCTTTTTCCCAGGTAGCGGTCAGTTCCTTCGCGATTGAATCCACTACAGCTTGCCACCTAAAGTTTGATGACCTTAGGAAGAAGCTTAGGTTAAGCTTGTTTTGATGTATACACATTTGGAAAGGAGTCGGAGACTTGTGAAACTTAATTTCTTTTAGGACACATGTTTATTTTGACCATCTTATTTCGTTGAACATATGTTTGTTTTGGAACTGTAATTAAGACTTGCACTATTTAATTTCATGGATGTGTTTTGCCAAGTCGGTTGCATATTGAGGTTTCAAGCAGGTTCACTTAAGTTAGGTAGTAAGTGCTGGCATCTAGGTCGGTAACTGCTGTTGTCATATCCTTTTTCGGTTTTAGAGGGTAAACCAGGAGAGGGTGTGACAAGTACCCTGTATATATACCTTGACCCTATTTTCTATTTTGGAATTACCTGGTATTTGTAGTTTCATCAACAACATCTACGAACAAATCAAGGGCAAATCAGGGATTTAGAAACTTATGGCCATGTGCATGTTACATGAGTTGCCATAATTCTTGTTCCTGGACGGTTTTTTCATTTTTCAAAATAAAATCTCAAATTCCGCCATATACTCCAATTCCCCTAAATAAATCTTTGAGAAAGGTGTAAAAAATCTTGTCTCAAAACAATTTTTGCAAGATGATAAGCAATCTTATCTTGCTTCTATTTTCGCATTGAGCCTAAAAAAGGGATAAAGAATTCTCTTGCAGACTACCTTGCTAGAGAAACACCTTTCTTCTAAGAAGAAATCCCCTAATATGCCTCCGAAAATTTCCTCCCAAAAATAAGGGAACCTTCTTCCAGTCGAAAGTAAATCAACCTAGTTCTTCAAGGACTACAAGCTCAAAAGGCAAAAGGCCAATTACTCAAATCTTCTGCACCTGCTCCAATGAGTACAAATAGTTACGCTATGGACACCGACTTAAAAGTCATATCCAGGAGACGTCTAGGCTTTATTTCAAAGGCATTATCAATACAGTCAGGTCCTTTAAACCTACCACCTTAACCTTCTACAACTCTATTACACCCTTCTGGTGTACAAAGTCCAAATAAAAGGTCATCAGTATCCACCTATGGTCCCTCAAGTTGTACAACCAAGAGTATTCAAACCCAGACCGGCAATCGTAGGATATTTTACCAAAACTACTCTAGTTGATCTCGTAATTGAGCCAGTGTTTGATGGACCATACATCCAATAGGTCTGTTCCCAAATTTTTCCTCATGGATTTAATTTTCTTCCGAAGGAAATTTCAAAAACCAAAACTTTTTACGAGTCTATTTTAATAGACACAAACTCTATTGAAATTACTCAGGTCCCAAATCGTTCTGATCCATAAAAACTCATATGTTAAAATTGAGAAGTTTCAAAGTTTTGATACCATCCTACACGAATCAGGGGATATTTGTACCTAAGAAATTCTCAAAACCTTCAAACCACAATATTATACCTACCGCAATTACATGCGTGCATAGTATTATGTTATTTGGTTTCAATTTTATAACCATTCATGGTTCATTACATTTTGTAAGCAAGCTTACAAAATGCATTTCTTATATGGTTTCAACAATGGTGGACGTACTTCAGAGTCTCTAAAAAAATATTTCCAGTAGAAGTTCATAGGTCTTATCATTTATTTTAAAATAGCATCTATGTGTCACCACTTTAAAAAAACGTATAAATTCACTTTATATTTCCAAATTCCTTGGATCTTTTGCTAGAACTTCCAACTAGGACCATAAGAAAATTTTAAAGTGTTGAGCAAAGTCCTCATCAAATGGTGGGAAAATTTTGACCATTCCCACTTAGAGATCTCAAAGATAAAGGTTTGATTTAATGTCCACGTTCATCTTCAAGATCTTACTTGATAAGAAGATGAACAATTTCTTTTAACAAAGAACTCAATTCTAATTTCCTTGGCAGGAGAAGCTTCCCAGACGAATTTACCTCAATCATCAATACTATCGTGCAACCAGACCACAACAAGAATCAACCAGGGGAACAGAAATATGCTAATTACTCTCCCTCAGTAAACAATGAAGATAATGACTACGATCCATACATCGACTTCGACATTAATGACCCATTTTTGGATTCCTAGTCAAATTAATCCATGGTTAGGGTTTAACTAAAAACAAATGTTCACGATAAGACCATTGTATTCTATTCTTATCATTCTATAATTCAATATGGTTTTCTTTATTTTGAGTGTGCTTTTAATCTGTGCAGATCACTGTCGTTTGAGACGATCTACAATTGAAGGGGTGCGTGAGGTAGATAGCAGCTTCTGAAGTGGACTAACCAACCACAGGTCACGCAAACTAAATCATAAGAGTTGGATTGGATTAGGTGTTTAAAGAATCGACCGGCAACTCTTTGATTCAAGGTGAGAAAATTCAGTTTGACCTAAACTGAACCGACCTATCATTTTAGTGTTTCTTTCAAGAACAATTGTTCAGATTACGTCTCCTTCAACTTTTAATCGGCAACATACTCAAAGAGCAGCTCGAGCCTCTACTTCTCCTTCAACTTTATACCGATTGACAGATCGACAGTTCGTCTTCTTCAACCTGCAGTTGACAGTGCGTCTCATTCAATCTCAATCTTCCGCTATCAACACATCTCTCTATCAACATTCATGTCTTCTTCTTTGCCTCTTGTAGACCCTTCCCTTTAATCATCCATCTCAACATCGCCTCGCCAGTCGTCCACCACCAGCAACGGTAAGTTTATATTTTGTATTTCTCTAAGTTGAATGCTTCTTGTTTTGTTCTGTGATGATCTCTCTGCTGATTCATTTTTCAAAGAAGCTTTGTTCCTCTGATTCCATGGGAGAAAGCTGTTTGGTTTTGGACAAAGGATAATGGCCTTGCAATATATAATTGCATAATCCTAACATTTCTATCAATCAATTAAAATTGCAATGTTGACCCTAATATGATTTCTTAGACCAGGCAGGGCCAAATTGTCCAGCAGTTAGAGAGGGAGATAAAGTGGTTGTGAGTTTGTATAAGGTTTTCACATGCACCAGATGGGTAGCTCAACAACCAAAAAGACACCCTTAATTAGAGATGTACACGAGATGGGAATGTCGCAAAATTCCCTATAGAGATCGGGGGATTCTGACAGGTTTAATTCTCCATTAGTTTTTTCCTTATTTTATTCATGGATTAACAAAATTTTAAATTTATTCTCATCTTTACAAATTTTTTAGAATTTACTATATTAAATGGGTCCTTTACAATATACTTCTGTTCAAATGAAACAATATAATTTTTTCTTATAAAAACAATGGTATTTTATGTACAAAAATATAAGTAGACTATTTCATCCTGGTTTAAAATTTAAATATTACAACATTGTGGTCAATAGCCTTCAACTTAAACATGAAAAAATTATGATAAGAACTAGGCTAATATAATTTTTAGGGGAGTTTTCAAAAATAGAAAAATAAGAGAATTTATTTACACAAAATAACAAAATTTAATCTTCTTTAATAGAGGTTGATAGAAGTCTTCTATCAGTGATAGAAACTGATAAAAGACTATCATTGATACTATGTGATAGATGATGACAGACTATAAAGCACAGACACAGATACGGCTACACAATACGGATACGATCGGATACAGCGTTCGTCAATTTCTGAAAAACTAAGATACGGACACGTCTAAGAATGTGTTATTTTTTTATATATATTTTTAAATATACATATTTCTAAAAAACGAGGATATTGATACGTTGAAGATAGTATTTTTCTTTAAAAAAATCTAAGATATAAAATAAATTTAGCATACAAGTTAATAAAAATAATACAAAATAGAATACAAACACAAAAATACAATACAAAAAAAGCAAAATCTAAGATATTGAAGTATAATAGTTAATAAAATGCAATAGAAAAGTGACTCATATTGCAAAGAAGAAGAAGATTAGAAGAAGTATGAAGATAAACGAAAACTTATTCATTGAATTGTTGAAGATATCCAAATGGTTTATATTTTGGTAGACTTTGTGGGGACTCAAATGTGAAGATGGAGATTAGATGATTCTAGTCTAGGATTTGGTCCGTTATTTATTTATTTTTCCTTTAAGTTTTGGACTCGAATATTGAGTTTTTTAAATAGGTTACCTAGTTTTAGATTGGGAAAGATTGGATGAGTTATTTACGCGTAGAAATAGATGCGCATATAGTATTTGGAAGTATCTAACTCCCATTCTAATGGGTAGACAGCTACTCAATTTAACCCAACTCAACACACGAAGAGTCCTATCATCACCTCCTTCGTAATGGAGTCTTAAAGTCCAAATCTCTACCCTTTGAAACTACCCTGTATTTGCCTCAAATCTTTAACCAATTTTCATGATGCAATATTCTATAGAAAACGAACACGATATTTCATTGCATCAAAATGCAAGCAGATCCATCCAATCAACCAGTGGAGAAAAGGAAATGGTAACTTGCAAAAACTTGATATAATCAATCAAATGTGTAACAGAGGAAAAAAAGATGCTCTATTGAGATGGAAAAATAGACAATTAAACATTTTCTATTACCTCTTTGATCTTTGATAAACTCCATTTCTATTCTCTCAGATGTCATTAGCAGCTTTAGAATTTCGAAAATCCCTTTTCAATTCCCCAACTCTCTTCATACAAGCTGCCTTCGTCTTCCCTGGAACAGCAGCTGCAATTTTCTCCCATCTCAATGCCGAATCCTTTGGAAACGTTTTCAAAGCATTGAGCAATGCAATGTCTTCACCAGAAGACCAACCGGCGACCTGACCGTCGACGACAGCGGTGGCACCTTCTTCATTGACGTTCTCAATTCTCTTATCCATTGGTTTCCTCTTCTTCAGAAATTGAGCATACGAATCCTCATCGCCTAATTTCTTCTCTCCCATTTCCTTAGCCATTTTAATCACATTCTCCACTTTATGCCTTCCACCAAACGCCTCTGCAATTATCTCCCACCGTCTCGGTTTCCCCACAGGATGTTTCGTCAATTGCTTCTTCAAAAACCCTAATTCCGCTTCGTCCCATTCTGCCTCCTCGATTGCAAAATCGACTCCATTTTTATTACTCTGATGAACTCCTCCATTCCTGTTCTCAATTTTTGAAGAGGCTTTTTCAGCAACTTCGATTGTGCCAACCGCGATTTCCTCGGATCTACGCGGTTTTGAGCGCTTTTGAACGGGTTTCTTCTTGGCATCGTCCTCTACTTCGGGTTCTTCGTTGGGAATTTCGAGAATCAGACCTCGACCGACACGAATGTCGCCGCCGGTGAGGGAAATTGGGGCGAAAGGGCCGAGAAGAAGCGAGAGAGAAAGCCAGATGAGAAGGGATCTGAATGGTTCGAATTGAACGAACAAAATTGAGAGAATGAGAAAAATGGAAGAGATTACGACGGTGATTGAGACAAAGAGCTTGCTGGATTGAGATTCAGTTTGGAGCTCCGTCGCCGAAGATGGATTGGCGCGAGAGTGGAAGAGGAACCTGGGCTTCGCATCTTCGTCCAGGAACTCCATTTTCGGTTCAGAGCTGAAGAGAAGAAAGTTTGACCATTATGCAATTTATAGGTCTGCTGTGCTGAAACCAAACGACGTAGTTTCTTTGATTGGATCATTGGAGGCTTTTCCTTTTCTTTTTCTTTCTTTTTCTCTCTTTTTTTTTCTTTTTTTAAATACCAACTTATACTCCAAATCTAGTAGATTGTGTAAGAACCAAATGTCTAAACTAGATGGACCACTACCTTGGAAGCAAAAATCTGGCACGACCACGATGTTTCATTGAAAAGTAAACTTTTCTAACCTAAGCAGGCGAGTTCAATTCCTTGCATGGAGAGTCCTTGCGGTGACTACACTCTAATTTCTCTAGGAACGTCTTCTACACTATCTTTATTTTGCTTTCCTAATTAACTTCTTTAGTTTATTTATTTGATTATTGTTGTTTTGGATTTACGGCTGCGTTTCTTGATGTGGTGTTGCGCTCGCTCCTTTTTGGTGTGATAATAATTTCCTCTCAGTGTGTTGTTTCGAAAGAAGAATTCCCTCCCTCATTTAGCGCATGATGATTTCTTTCGCATGAATTCTAAGTTATTGACACAATCGACACTCTGCTCGCATTTTCCTTTTCTTGTTATCTTTCATGCGTTAGCCTTTTGAAATTCTCTTTTGCCTACCTGCCTTCTTTTGCGTTGATAAATTAGCATCCATGATGATACTTATGTAAGTTCACTAAATCCACTCACTAGACGTCGCATGGCTTACCTCGCTTTAGTAGCTTCTTCAAAGTTTGACATTCTTAAGTTCTATTATGTGCAAACCTCTACTCAAACCTCTTTTAACACATTTCTGAACGAATTTGTCTTTAGCTTTTTGGCAAGGACCCTGACACTCTAAATTTGGGGGTAAGAGTGGTCCAAGAAAATACGTTCATTATAAATTGCGATGATTAATCATATATATATATATATATCTTAATAAAAACTCCACTGTCAGTGCAAAGGGGAGACCCGAGCTGATAAGAGTTAAGTTGTGAAAGGTATCTACCCATAGTTGGATACTTCGCATGATACCCGTGCAGGTAAGTCAAAACGATAGTAGGTGACCATAATCAACGCATAATAGCAACTTCTCTATCTGGTGTAAGCTAAAATTAGCTACGACAAGAGTTGAGTTGAATATGGTACGCAACCGAAGTTGGATGCCCGCATGACACCCGTGGGGGCAAGCCAAAACGAAGAACGTAACCAGATGCAATGCCTTAATCTAATAATGATCGCAAGGCTTTGAATTGTATTGAACGATCGCATTGTAAAAAAGCTAAAAACAAAGTTATCTATGCGATGAGTAAAAAGTTTTGAGCGGAGGCTTGCCAGAATTAAACTTAGAAAATATCTCTTAGAAGAAATAGCTAAGTTTTTTAAAAGTGCTGCTACCAAGGTTAGAGGTGCAAGTAAATTATAGTCTGAGAAGCTGGTCAACACAAAGGAAGAGTCAGAGGGCAAGTTTTGATTTCCTTAGTATAAGACATGCTTGAGGACAAGCATAATTCTAAATTTAGAGTTGTGATAGCTTGTAGAAATACAAGCTATTGCAACCTTTTATTTAGAATTATGAAGGTTGATAAGGAAAATATGCATTAATATGACTAAGGATTCATGTGGAAAAATGAACTTGCGTCGTCAGCACTGAAAATTTTCGCTAACCTCTTATCATGCGTTATCTTGCGTCAAAATGTCTATTTTGTAGTTATTGTAGGAGTCGACCAAATGCGTTGATCTCAATGAAGAAAAGTTGGTCGCATGCACTGCTGCAACTACAGTGATAACCATCGCAAAGAATGGGTGGAATGCATTGATCCTTCATGAGAAACGAATATAAACGCATACCTCAGGATTTCTGAAATCGTACAGCAGATATTTTGATGCGCTTCCTGATTGTTGACCATGATGCAGCGCTGACATTCTCCCCTACTGCATCAATGATGGTGGCTAATCAGAGTAGGACTACCAATGTTGTCGACGTTTGAGCTCTATATTTAAAGCCTTGGAGCCCAAATTCAAAGTATCTGGGACTCTGCCTTAGGCAGATTCTTAAGATCACAGATGAGAGCATGAGCAGACAGTCTTTGAGAGTTCTTCATTCTCACAACCCTTTTCGAGTGGACCGAATTCGAGATAGAGCTCGAGAGAGACTACTCCACTGCTCATCCATGGCATCACCGGCAGCCTTGACACACATCTGATGGAAGCAAGAGATTGCCTACCTCTAGCCCTCGACCTCTCTTCTTACCCCTATATTTTATTACATTTTGGCTTAAGACATTAATACATTTTGTAATCAATGCATCTCTTTAGTTCCTTCAACATTATTTTCATCATCATCTTCTACTTTACCATCTTTTACTTTCATCGCAATGAGTTAAGTGCAGATTGCAAGAGTTATCGTATACTCAATCATGTGGCATAGAGATGTGACGCATGTAGCAAACCACCGAGAGGTGTGCATTGCGCAAGTATAGTATGCCAATCCTCTTTAATTAGTGTGAGGTTATCGCAATACTTATGTATGAGCTGAGTAGCTATAACTAACTGTCCGAAAGGGTAAGTAGTGGAACTCACTAAGCAAAGTAAGCAGTGTTCCTAGAGATAGGAATAATCTTATGCTCAACGCAACCATGCGTTATAGAGATATAAGCATGTGGCTGACCATCGAGAGGTGTGCGATGTATTAGTGTGGCGAGCTGGGATTACCCTTGCGACCAAACTTAATGACTTGGTGAAATTTTCCCTCAAATCTACCTCTCCATGCATCTCATTACACATTAACAGTTGCCGCATCTCTACCAATTCTCATAGTCAAACTTCAATTGCTCAATTTGTTTAGCTAGGAGTAGGAGCAGCGCATAGCTATCAACTTCTTTCTTTTTATTTTTTACTCCCCGCATCAAACATATTACTTTACAAACATCATTTAGTTACAAGTCCCTATATTCGACCTCGGATCATCCCGAGAAATTTGCATTCTCGTTATACTTGGCAAGAGAGTAAGAAAACTTGTGATAGGAACATATGGCCATCGTATACAGGCTTAACATATATTGCATATTCTTTAGTTTAACACATGACCATCAACATAGAAATCAATGCATATCAAAAGAAGAATACATTTTCCTTCAACATGGTGCCCAATCCCAATTCAACATAGCAATTCTATAGAATTCTCAAAAGATCTGGAAGGTAGGGTTTCTTCCCCTGTATAATTAGTTTTTTTGGGAATAACATGTTTAATCGATATTACCTTTTATTCCAATGCAAAATTTTTTTTATTTTAAATGTCAATTTGAAAAAAAAAACGAAATGGTTCTGTGTTTTGACTTCTGTTGTGCCTTAGGGTTTTCATCCCTTCAATTGGTATCAAAGCAAAATCATATTATCAATTTGTCCATTTAAAATTTTTTTGCACTTGTTTGGTGGGATTTACTGCATTATGAATGTTATGGTTTGCAATTGAATGTTTTCTACAATATTTGACCTTAGATTTACAATTTTGATATGATCAATGTAAAGGCCCCTATGTTTTTTAGGCATTATTGTTGTAAATCAGCATGGGTCTAGAATTAGGGTTTGTGTAGATGAAGATTGAGACCAATTGGCCAAAAAAAAAATCATAATCCTGCCGACATTTTACTTCCTTGCACAATTTTGCAAAGAATTAGGGTTAGTAAAGCGGGTCCGATTCTAGTGTAGTTGGTGGTCTGGTTCGATTGGGTTGGCTTGGTTCGCAGGTTGATGATCTGGTTTAGGCCGGTTCAAGTTAGTCTGGTCCGGTTCTAGAGCAGCATAAGAAATTTTAGGATAAAATTAGCTAAATTAGTGCAATTTACTGCTCTATTTTATCCTAGGGTCCAAAATTGCAGGTTCATTTGCTATTTAAATGTCTGTGGATGTCATTTAAATAAACTCCACCTTAGGTTAAGCATGTTCATGCATTTTTTTTCTATTATAAGTGTTATAATGTATGGTATGAAATGCATGATTTATATTTCATGATTTATTTAATGTATGTGATATGTTAAATATATGAAATTGGAGAAACATGTTGCATGACATTAATTAGAAAATATAATTAGTTATATTTATTAATGTATATGAATATGCTTGGTTGATTTTCATATTATTATATAAGTGTTATATTTAATTGAAAATCAATATGCATTAAGCATGACACATCCAGAACTTAATATAATGGTTATATTAAAGTCATGAAATGCACGTAATATGATTTAATTTTTTTATTAGAATATGATTGTTAATTAATTAAAATCATAGTGAGCATGTTATAGGACTAATCATTAAAATTTGTAATAGTTATAAAAATTAATGATTAGCAACCATTAACCTATAACAAAGAGTTGCATGCAAACATAGGATCTTAGGAAAAATATATTAATTTTAAATTGTTTAAAATTAATTAGACCTAAGATCACATTTCTAATAAGATTAGAATAATTACTTAGTTTTTTTTTTCAAATAGTTTTAAAATTGACTAAGTGGGACAAATAGGATTAAGATTATAAGAGAACTCAACCGTTACAGTTCTGTCTAGACTGGAGGCATTTAAGTTGATAGTTTACATAACACCTCCTAACTGGGAATTGGATCAGAACCTGAGTTGAATTAACTGAGGTCCTATTAGCATGCAACATCACTAGGTAAATTAAATATTTTAATACACCTAGAAGTTTAGTATAAAAACTTTATTATAAGAGTTATAATAGGCATAGACTTAGATAAATTCATTAGCTGAAATTTAGCTAAATATAAAAAAATCCTAAAATAATTATAACATTTTAGTGGGAGTAAAATGGTATATAAGATCTATCATTTTTACACTATCACGTCCCTAAGAGTTCATACTGTGAGATCCATGCTCGGGTTTGTGTCGCCCTGGGCATGACCTCCTTTCGAAAAATGTTTGCATGGGTCAATATCAAGGTGAATAGGGAAATGTTTAGAGTATATAGGAGAAGGTCACGTGTCAACGTATCCTACAATCTTCTTCATTACGTTGCACCATGAGATTCTTATGTCCGCCTGCGTGTCGTCCTAGAGTGACCATTCCTTTGGAGGGTCTAATCATAGCTTTCGAAACAATGTAAACTCCAAAAATGTATAGGATTTTTTAGGTTAATTTTCAACAGTTGTCTTTCCTAACGGTAGCCTATTGAAGCGTACCTCTAAAATTCGAAAATGAAAGGGTCATACTTACAGGACGAATTAAATGGGTTAATGAATCCTTGACCAAATTAATAGTAGCTAAAAGCTATAGGAATAACGAATTAGTAATTAGCTGAGATAGTCTCAATTAAGGGAGAGATAGTTGATCACCTTGCGGTGGTTGTTGTCCTACACCTTTGAAGTATCATTACAAAATCAAATCAATAGTTTATTTCGGGTTCTATGATTTCCTGGTTTTGCTAAACTGATTGGATGTTTTGTGTGATATGTTAAGGCAAGGATAACTAAAAAGATCGTTTGTTTGTTTGTTCTTCAGCATGTCTTCCTCAATTATCGCTTTACTTAAAAATGAGAAATTAACCGATGAAAATTACGCGTGGAAATCGAACTTGAATACGATTCTTGTTATCTATGATCTGTGATTTTTCTTAACTAAGGAGTGTCCTCAGATCCCTGCTCGAATGCACCCCTAAATGTTAGGGATGCATATGATCGTTGGACAAAGGCCAATGAAAAGGCCTGGGTCTATATCTTGGCGAGTCTATTTGATGTATTCAACAAAAAGCATGAGGTCATACTCATTGCTCATGAGATCATGGAGTCCCTCCAGGGTATGTTTAGGCAATTGTCCATTCAGATTCGACACAAGGCCCTCAAATACGTGTATAATGCATGTATGAAGGAAGGCCAATCATTTAGAGAACATATTCTCGACCTGATGGTCCAGTTCAACATGCCTGAAATGAACGTGGCGGTCATTGATGAGCAAAGTCAGGTATATTTTATTCTGGAATCTCTTATAAAGAGCTTTCTTCAATTCCACAGCAATGCGGTTATGAATAAAATCCAATACACCATAATGACTCTCCTAAATAAGTTGTAGACCTACCAGTCTCTTATGAAAGGTAAGGGACTGATAGAAGGAAAGGCAAATGTTGCCCATTCCAGAAAGTTCCATAAGGATACATCCTCTCGGGAATTAAGTCTGTACCCTCATCTTTTGGTCTTAAGAAGGTCCAGAAGAAGAAAGGAGGAAATGAAAAGGCTCCCTCTATTGGGAAGAGTAAGGTAAAGGCCAAGGCGGTCGACAAGGGCAAGTGTTTCCATTGCAATGCACTAAAAGCGAAGCTGCCTAAAGTACCTTGCTGAGAAGAAGAAGGAAAAGGAAGGTAAATGTGATTTACTTGTTTTATAAACATGTTTAATGAAAATGACCACAATGTCTAGATACTTGATTTAGGAGCCACTGATCATGTTTGTTCTTATTTACAGGGAACTAGTTCCTTCCAGCAGCTTGTTAAGGGTGAAATGACGCTCAAGGTTGGAACTAGAGACATCATTTCAACTCATGCAGTGAGAGCTGTGAAGTTGTTTTTTTGGAAATAGATTTCTTTTCTTAGAAAGTCTGTATATTGTTCCTAAAATGAAAAGGAACTTAGTATCTATTTTCTGATTAATTGAACATATATAGTCAGTACTTTTTACAAATAATGAAGCGTTCATTTAAAAAAAAAATGGGGTATATATTTGTTCAGCTAAATTAGAAAAGAACTTGTATGTGTTAAGACCAACCGAAACAAAAACATTTTTAAATCATGAGATGTTTAAGATTGCTAATACTCAAACTAAAAGGCAAATAATTTCTCCGAGTAACAATAATACTTATCTTCGACACTTAAGGTTATGTCACATTAATCTCGATAGGATCGGAAGATTGGTAAAGAATGGCTTCGAAGTGAGTTAGAAGATGATTCATTACCTCCATGTGAATCTCTCTTTGGGGGTAAAATGACTAAAAGATCTTTTAGTGGAAAAGGTTATAGAGCCAAAGAGCCCTTAGAACTCATACATTCGGATCTTTATAGTCCAATGAATGTAAAAGCTCGATGAGGGTACAAATTCTTCATCTCTTTTATAGATGATTATTCGAGGTATGGTTACTTATACCTAATGAAACATAAGTCTGAAGCCCTTGAAAAGTTCAAGGAGTATAATGAAGAAGTTGAAAATCTGTTAAGTAAGACTATTAAAACACTTCGATCTGATCGAGGTGGAGAGTATATAGATTTAAGATTCCAAGACTATATGATAGAACATGGAATCCAATCTCAACTCTCAGTATCTAGTACACCTCAGCAAAACGGTATATCAAACTGGAGAAATGGAACCTTATTAGACATGGTCTGTTCTTTGATGAACTATGCTCAATTGCCTAGCTCATTTTGGGGGTATGCAGTAGAGACTGCAATTCATATCTTGAACAACATTCTGTCGAACAGTGTTTCTGAAACAACTTTTGAGTTATTGGTTAGGGGGGCATAAACCTAGTTTGCACTACTTCAGGATCTGGGGTTGTCCAGCACATATGCTAGTGACAAATCCTAAGAAATTGGAACCACGTTCAAGATTATGCCAATTTGTGGGTTATCTTAAGGAAACGAGAGGTTGTCTATTCTTCGATCCACAAGAAAACAACAAAGTGTTTGTATCGACAAACACTACATTCTTGGAAAAAGACCACATGCGAGATCATAAACCCTTAAGCAAATTAGTATTAAATGAAGATACTTAAGAATGAACAAGAGTTGTTGTTGATGATGATGGTCCTTCATCAAGAGTTAATGAAGAGACTAACACTTCAAGTCAGTCTTGTCCTTCTCAATCGTTGAGAGTGCCTCGACATAGTGGGAGGATCGTAGCACAACCTGACCGTTACTTGGGTTTAACTGAAACTCAGGTCATCATACCAAATGATGGTGTTGAGGATCCATTGTCTTATCGACAAGCAATGAATAACGTAGACAAAGAGCAATGGATCAAAGCCATGAACCTTGAAATAGAGCCGATGTACTTCAATTCAGTATAGAATCTTGTAGATCCACCTAAAGGGGTTAAACCCATAGAGTGTAAATGGATCTATAAGAGAAAGAAAGATGTAGCTGGGAAGGTACAGACCTTCAAAGCTAGACTCATAGCAAAGGGTTATGCCCAAAGAGAAGGGGTTGATTATGAGGGAACTTTTTCCTCTGTTATTATGCTTAAGTCTATAATAATTCTCTTATCCATAGCCACATGTTATGACCATGAGATATGGAAAATGAATGTCAAGACAACCTTTCTGAATGACAGTCTTGAAGAAAATATCTTTATGTCTCAGCCCGAGAGGTTCATAGCCCAAGGTCAAAAGCAAAAAGTTTACAAACTGAATCAATTCATTCATGGGTTGAAACAGACATCCAGATCTTGGAATATCAGGCTTGATATTGCGATAAAATCTTTTGGTTTTGACCAAAAGTTGATGAGAAAATCATCAACGATACAGTAGCTTTCTTAATACTTTATGTGGACGATATCCTACTCATTAGGAATGATGTAGGATACCTTACTAATGTTAAAAAGTGGCTAGCAGCCCAATTTCAAATGAAACATTTGGGAGAGACGCAATATGTTCTTAGGATCCAAATCATTAGGGATCATAAGAACAAAAAGCTAACTATGTCTCAAGTAACTTATATCGACAAGATGTTGATTCGATATTCAATGCAGAACTCTAAGAAGGGTTCATTGCCTTTTAGGAATGAAGTTCACTTGTCTAAGGAACAGTGTCCTAAGACACCTCAAGAAGTTGAAAACATGAGACGTATTTCCTATGCCTCAGCTATGAGCAGCTTAATGTATGCTATGTTATGCATTAGGCCTAACATTTGTTATATAGTGGGAATAGTCAGTAGGTACCAGTCCAATCCGGGGTTAGACCCCTAGATTTCGGTTAAGAATATCCTCAAATATCTTAGTAGAACGAGGGACTATATGCTCATGTATAGAGCTAAGGATTTTATCCTTATGGGATACACGGACTCTAATTTCTAAACTAACAAGGATTCTAGGATGTCTACGTCAGGATCAGTATTCACCTTGAACTGGGGAGAGTTGTAGTATGACATAGCATCAAGCAAGGATGCATTGTAGACTCAACCATAGAGGTTGAGTATGTAGCTGCTTGTGAAGCAGCAAAGGAGGCAGTTTGGCGAAGGAAGTTCCTATGTGATTTAGAAGTTGTTCTAAACATGAACTTGCCGATCACCTTATATTGTGAAAACAGTGGGGCTGTGACCAACTCGAAAGAACCTCGTAGCCACAAACGAGGAAAGCACATTGAAAGAAACTATCACCTGATACGGGAGATTGTACAACAAGGAGATCTGATCGTTACAAAGATCTCATCGAAGCACAATATTGTTGATCCATTTACAAAGGCTCTCTTGGCTAAAGTGTTCGAGAGTCATCTAGAGAATCTAGGTCTGCAAGATATGTATATTATGTAATATAGGGCAAGTGAGAGATGTATAATGGGTATGAGATGCTAGTTTATTGTATTTCACTTTGTTTTTGTAACATCCCCATTGTTCCATGTAATGTATATCCCACTAACAAGAGTTTTAGTTCAACTGGGAGTTTATTGGGTTTTATGCCCTAAAACTCATAGATAGTGAATGTAATTAAATGATCGTCTTTAATAAATATTATTAATGTTTTTATCATTAAATGTTAATGATGTTTTATTTAATTTTGTCTTATTAACCCTAAAATTCAATAAACTAACATCCTAGGTTTTCTTGAGAGTCTCAAACTATATGTAAAGACATATAGGGATCAATGTTCAAGATATAACCTAAAGGGTCTATAGATAGGGATAAGGTTATGTACCTTATCCTAGTAACACTATGGATACAATCCACTTTGTATTTGATATAAATGCAGTGATCCAACGCATTCGTGTAAGAGACACGTGAGTGGGGGTATCCTGTGCAATGAGTTTGTATAAGACCAGACTGCGAAATAGTAACCACCAGATGAAACTCTATTGATAGTTAGGTTTCTATTTCAATAGGATGACCTAGGCAACTTAGTCTTACTCCTGAGTATATTATGAACTTCTGTTCACAAGGGATTGTCCTTTGATTATTATGAGGGAGAGTGGCCAGTTCGCCGACTCAATATATCTGCCATTTTGGGGATAAGACCGAGTGGGTACTTAGGAACATAATCATACAAGATGGATTTCACTCCTTCCCGTCTTTAGAGTAAATAGATGAGTGTTCCCTTAACTGATGTCTTCAGGACTTGAACAAAAGGCCCTACCTTCTCACTGGCTCGAGAAGGGATTTTCGTTTAATGATTGAACCATAAACAGGTTGTTCATTAGTGAGGCACTGGTACTAAAGGATGTAGAGGTTGTTAGAGTTGATGCCCTAAAGTCTTGTGTCCTGTAGTTTGTAAACGGTTTGTACGAACGCTTGTGTTGTATAATATATGATATTTTACTTCACTTCTTGATTTTTCTCAGTTGTTTGTTTTATTTGCTTTACCACAAACCAATAAACCTAAAATCCCTGGTTATCTAGATGTAACTTAAGCATGTATGTGGTGACATACAAGTGGATCATGTCTTAAGTGATAACCAAAATGGTCAGTAGTATATGGATATAGAAGGAAAACCTTATCCTAGTAACGCTATGGATGCGACCCGCTTTGTGGAATGGTCACAATTGTTGTGACTTATCATAGATGGTCTGATCCTGATTATTCGTGTAGGGGACATGCGAGCAGGGGCATCTTATATAAAGAGTTTGTATAAGACCTGACCACGAAGTGTTAACATCTCGTTATATGATACCGTTCATGACAGAGAATTTACTTCACTAGGATGACCATAGGTAACATGACCTCAATCCTGAGTGAGTTGGGAACTCCTGCCATTGAGGGCGGTCCTTTGTTTTGTATGGGTGTGAGTGGCCAAGTCGCCGACTCAAACCTACCATTTTGAGGATTCGTCTGATTTGGGAGCTAAAAACTTAGCTACATAAGATAGAATTCACTCCTTCCCAGAAGCAAGGGCAAGTGGATAGATATCTCCCTTAAGGGTTGATTCTATGGCTTGAACGATGTGGTGCCACACACCTTCTATTGACCCGAGAGGTGTTCACACATAGTTGGATTTACGTTGTATTGTTCATTAGAGGAATCAGTGGTACTTAAGGAGTGAGATGTAACTATAGGGAAAAAAGGGTAAATTGGCCCAGCTATACTTACGAGCATCTGTGAAGAGTCATCGTACTCATGATTGGTTATATTCGATGGACAGAAATATATCTATGGTAAGAAGAATTCAGCTGTTGGTCTTTAGTGGAATGCCTGGCAGTTAACAGATGGTGGGTCTCGTAGCTAAAGAGTTTAGTCAGCTATTCACTTACCGTTGGAGCTTTGAGCCATAGGTCCATAAGTTCCCTTTAGTAGCTTGGATAAAGTAGAGAATAATTTTTTGGGTCAGTTTGAAATGTTTAAATTGACAAGAGGGAGTTCGATTATATATGATATAATTGAACTGGTTAATTATATATGATATAATTGACTAAATGAATGAGATACATTATTTTGGAGGAAATTAGATATAAATATGATTTATATCAAGTGGAGGAGAAATTACTATAATAGATATATGATATCAAACTATAGGTTAAGAATATAATATGATTATATTCATGATTTATTTAATTAGTCGATTATATGAAAATTGGCCGAGAATTTCTCCTAAATCGTGCGTAAGTGGGAAGATCAATTTCTGTTATTGTAACTGAAGAATAAAACGAAATTTATTTTCATTTTGCAAAGGGTTCAAAAAAATCGCTCACAGTGTGGAAACTTCATGATCGCTTAGTTGAGAGCCTATACGATAGTGCCCATCACCTAAACGATCGCACACCCCGCGCACTAAACGATCGCTCAGTTTCTCTAAACGATCGCTTAGTGTGCTGAGCTTTTCTAAATGATCGCTTAGTAAAACCTACACGATTGTGTACCTTTCTCTAAGCGGCGAGCACCCAACTATACTATAGTCATCTACTATCTCTCACTTGCTTTTCGTTTTACATGATCGTTCTTTCCTCCTTCCTCTACCAATTCCATCAAAGTCCACTCTTTGGATTCTTACTCTGAGAATACCAAGGGCTTTAAGTGGTGGTGTCGTCCCTAGTTACTACTTGTTCGTGCGCTGCCATTCGTGTAGACGATCGTGGTGCTGGTAGGCGACTGATTGCTGGGCGATTTGGTTCGTAGAGGAGTCGTTTCCACTGGATTGAGTTCAAGTGAAGACAGTCTTCAATTGGTATGTTTACTCAATCTATTGTATTTTATTTATCAAAGCATGCCTATAATTAGTGTTAAAATGCATACCTGTTTGTTAGAATGTGTGTGTGGTAATTCGGTCGTAATGAAATAGGAAAGATCCAAACACGCTCCTGGATACTCTTGTTTAAGAGTTCCTTCGATTGGTATCAGAGCAAGGTTCTGATATTCCAATTTCATTGATGCAACGAATTGCATATACATTCGCGGTGGGTGTATATCTTCTCTCTGTTTAATTGTTAAATTGTTTGTGGATGTGCGAATTAATGGAATTTTCTGGGATATTACTCGGTTTGATTTAATTCTTTTGCATTTTCGGTTAATTGTAAAGACCCTTGCGTTTTTTGGCATAATTAATTGTAATCGAGTCTGTAATTCAAAGTCAGTTTGAGTCTTGAGTCATTCGTGAAGAAGTTCGAAGCAAGGGTTTCTGTTCTTCGAGGAAGAAGACGATCAAGGGTTGATCGGGTCGTGTAGACGATGGGGTAAGCGATCGCTGAGTATCATATGCTCGGTTATCGTTTAACCAGCGCGCACACTAGACGACCATTTAACTCAGCAAGCTTTATCGCTTAGTAACTTACTAAACAATCACGATGTATTGTTTACCTTTCACCGCGTTAAGCAGTCACCTAGACGATCAGGCTTCGCAGCCTTGTTGTCGTCTAAGTGATCGTTTAGCTTTTGTGTTATCGTCTAATGTGCACTAAGCGATCGTTTACCTGCGGCGTTTACTAAATGATGAAGTTCTTCTGGCGGTTCAAAACCTGGTTCGCCTGTGAACCAGTTTGCTCGATGGAAAATGTAATAGATAGAGTTATTTCATTTCAATTTTGTAAAGGTTTATCCCGGTTCATTAATCCTTGGTTTTTTTACATAAGATGTATGGTTTTTATATGTCATTTGGTATGCACATATAGTAAATCCCACCTTAGGTTATACATTGGTCATGCATCATCTCTTTAATGTAAATGTTACAATTTAGAGAAGCATGATTTAATTATGTAAGAGCATGCTCATGCATCATATAATATAAGAGTTATATTTATGCATGCATAAAAAGCAATGACATGCATCATCTTTATATTATAATTGTTATAGTATAAAGATGTATGGAAAGCATGTTTGCTTGGTTATTATGCGTATATAAAAGTTATGTATAGTAATGACCGAACATTGCATGAAGCATGAAACATAGGTTTCTTTATAAGCGTTATAAACACCTAGTTGTGTGCAATGTGGTTTTAGTTGTTTCTTTTTAATGGTTAAAGAGAAATTAGTACTAAAAGCAATAAGAAAGACATGCATGCTCACTTAGATTTAATTCATGGTTTTAAAATGTTTAAAACTTGGATCACGTAGACCTAAGATCACGGTTCTAATATGATTAGCAACCATTAGGCTTTAATCTTTTAATCAGTTTAATAGGATTAAATTGACTAATAAAAGGTTAAAGTGTAGCAAATCTATCTCTAAGGGAGCTTTTGTCTAAGGTGGGTTCTGTCTAGGCTGGGGTATTTAAGTAGACAGAAACATAACATCCCTACCTGGGAACTTACCTAGAAAGGTGAATTAGATAGATTTGATGAATGCATGCACATTAAGAACAGTCCATTAAAATGTTTAAATGTGACTACTTGAACTTATTCATAATTCATAGATAAAAGTTGTTTATGAGTGGACTTAAATAGATGACTTAGATTAAAATCAGTAGCCGGATTGTCTAGGTTAATAACCCTTAGGTAGAACATTCAATGGGAGGTACTTAGGACATATGATGCTTCACTTAAACCTTTCACTTTTCTCCTATATAGTCCACACCGTGAGATCTAAATCAAACCAAGGATTATCATCCTGAAAACATCCATTAATTCGCATATCCACAGCAAATTTAACCATTAAACAGTGTAAAAATGCACCCACCATGAATGTAAATGTCATTTTGTTGCAACTTATGAAATCGAAGTATCAGAACCTGACTCTGATACCAATTGAAAGATTTCTTACCGAAGAGTTCCATGAGCACGTTCGGATCGCTCTGATCTCACGGTGACCGAAATACAACAATATACATTCATACGTACAGTTATTCAAACAAATCTTAATTAGCGGCATGCTATAAACAAGATATACAAAGGGAGAGAGTGCCATACCAGTTGAAGACAATCTTCGAACTTTGGAACTTAATACAACGAAAACCTCCACCCAATTGTCAATGTAGCAGCGTCAACAATAGCAGCACGAGCACCAAGCCGCGAGGACGACACCACCAGAAAAGAGCCCCGGGTATTCTCGGAGTGAGAACCCAAAGCGTGGTCCTTGGTGAATTTGGTAGAGGAAGGAGGAAGCACAGATCGTGTAGGTGATAAGCAAGTGGGAGGGAAAAGTGCTATCACATATCGCATAGTACGATGCATATCGTTTAAGCGATACTACACGATCGTGTAGGTTTTACTGAACGATCATTTAGAAAAAGGTATACGATTGTTTAGCAAACTTGACACACACTACGATCGTTTAGAGAAGCTATGCGATCGTGTTGAAACTAGTGTGCGATCGTTTAGGCGCGAGGAGGACAAACGGAGAGGACTATCGTATAGGCTCTCAATTTTCTTAAGCGATAGTTTTCTTTTCACCAGCACACTCTTCTCTTTTTCTTTTTGGACGACGATTAAAAATGAAACAATTTCATTTTTATTTCATCGGTTACAATAACCGACTCATTCCCACTAACCCACGTCCAAACGTGATTTTTGGGTTAATTATCATATAATTAACCAACTAAAATATTAATAAATATAATCATATTATATTTTTATCCTATAGTTTGAGATCACATATCTACTATGTATTTTCTCCTCTACTTGACCTAAATCATATTTATATCTAATTTCCTTCAAAATAATATATCTCATAAGTTTAGCAAATTATATCATATATAATTAACCAGTCCAATTATATCATATGTAATCGAACTTCCTCTTGTCAATTTGAACATTTCAAATTAACCTAAATACTGGTTCTCAACTTTATCCAAGCTACCCAAGGGACCTAATGGACCTGTGGCTTGAAGCTCCAATGGTCCGTGAATAGCTGACTAAACTCTTTAGCCACGAGACCCACCATCCGTTAACTGTCAGGAATTCCAACAACTGAACTCTTCTTACCACAGATATATTTTTGTGTCCATTGGATATAACCAATCATGAGTACGATGACCCTTCACAGATACTCGTAAGTACAGTTGGGCCAAATTACCGTTTTGCCCCTTTAGTTACATCTCACTCCTTAAGTACCACTGATTCCTCTAATGAACAATACAACATAGTCCAACTATGTGAGAACACCTTTTATGCCAAGAGAAGGTGTGTGGCGCCGCATCGTTCAAGCCTCGGAATCTACCCTTAAGGGAGCTATCTATCTACTTACCCCTACCTCGGGGAAGAAATGAATTCCATCTTGTGTAGCTGAGTTTTCAGCTCTCAAATTAGACGAATCCCCAAAATGGTAGGTTTGAATTGGCAACCTAGCTACTCGCACCCATACAAATCAAAGGACCACCCTCAATGGCAAGATTTCCCAACTCACTCAGGATTGAGGTCATGTTACCTATGGTCATCCTAGTGAAGTGAAGTCTCTGTCATGAACAGTGTTATATAACGAGACGTTAACACTTCGTGGTCAGGTCTTATACAAACTCTTTGTATAAGACGCCCTCGCTCGCATGTCCCCAACACGAATGATCAGAATCAGACCATCTGTAATAAGTCACAACACTTGCACCATTCCATAAAGCGAGCCACATCTGTCCATATACTACAGACCAGGATAAGGTTTCCCTCCTATGTCTATATACTACAGACCATTTTGGTTATCACCACATACATGCTTGAGTCACATACAGATAACCAGGGATTTTATGTTTTTTGGTTTGTGGTAAAGCAAATAAAATAAAGAACTGAACAAAATACAAGATGTGAAGTAAATATCATATATTATACAACACAAGCGTTCGTACAAATCGTTTACAAACTACAGGACACGAGACTTTAGGGCATCAACCCCAATAGTTTGTCCTGCCTCACTGGGGCATCATTGCAAAATAGAACTCTTTCACTTAGGGTACTTGAAATTATTTTGCAAAATTAATTGGTTAAAATGTGGTTTAGCAAAATCTAATGAAAGTTTTTTTCGTTTTTTAGCAACAATCTTTTGAAAAATGGCCACAGCCACTTTAGCTTTGCTTAACGTCGAGAAATTAACTGACGATAATTTTTCAACATGGAAACACATGATCACGACGATATTAATCATCGAGGATCTCATGTTTGCCCTTATAGAGGTCTGTCCTTCTATTCCAGCTCTCAATGCTATTCGAAATGTTCGTGAGACATACGAGCGGTGGACACAGGCGAATGAGAAGGCTTGAGCCTATATCTTGGTAAGTCTTTCTAAAGTCTTGGTCAAGAAACATGAGCCCATGGTCTCAGCGCGTGAGATCATGGAGTCCCTATGGGGAATGTTTGGAGAACTGTTTGAACAGCTCATGCACGAGGCTCTTAAATATATATTCAACTCCAAAATGGAAGAAGGCACATTTGTTCGTGAACATATGCTTAACATGATGGTCCACTTCAATGTGGCGGAGTTGAATGGGTCTACCATCGATGAGGGCAGCCAAGTTAGCATAATCCTGCATTTTTTGCCAGAGAGCTTCCTGCACTTTGTTAGTAATGTGATTCTTAACAAAGTGAAATACAACCTTACAAATCTCCTCAACGAGTTGCAGACCTACCAATCATTACTAAAAAGTAAAGAGAGGAAGAAGGGTGAGGAAAATGTTGCTTCATCTTCCAGAATGTTCCATAGAGGTTCGACCTCAGGAACGAAGTCTGCACCTTCTACTTCTAACTCTGCAAAGGGGAAGAAGAAGAAGGGTGGTAAGGGAAAAGGGAAGGTGTCTGCTAACCCACCGCTTGTCGCCCCAAGAAGGCATCCACTGCCGGTTGATAAACGGAAAATGTTTCCACTGCAACTAGGATGGACACTGGAAGAGAAGCTGTCCTCGCTGGCTGAAGGAAAGGAAGACCGCCAAGGCTCAAGCCAAGACAGATAAAGGTAAATATGATTACTTGTATTTGAAACTTGTTTAGTAGAGAATGATGATTTTTTCTGGATAATTGATTCGGGTACCACTAATCACGTTTGTTCTTCTTTTCAGGGGATTAGATCTTGGCGATAACTGGAGGCTAGTGCGATGATGATGCGAGTAGGCACCGGGCACGTCATCTCAGTTGTGGCAGTGGGAGGGCTCCAGTTATCTTTACAAAATAGCTTTCTAATTTTGAATGATGTATATATTGTTCCTGAACTTAAAAGGAACTTTATTTCTATAAAGTGCTTGCTACAATGTAAATATACTATTTCATTTAATGTTGATAAAGCGTTTATTCATAAAGATGGTGTTAATATTTGTACAGGGTATCTGGAAAATAACTTGTATGTGCTAAGGCCGTTAGCCATTAGTTCCCTCCATAACACAAAATTGTTTAAAACTGTCGTAACTCAAACTAAACGTCGACGTATTTCTCCAAAAGAAAATGCCCAACTTTGGCACCTTCGATTAGGGCACATCAATCTCAATAGGATTGAGAGATTGGTGAAGAATGGACTTCTAAGTGAGTTAGAAGAAAATTCTTTACCATTGTGCGAATCTTGCCTTGAGGGTAAGATGACTAAACGACTTTCTATTGGAAAAGGTTATCGAGCCAAAGAGCCTCTTGAGTTAGTATATCCTAACCTTTGTGGTCCTATGAGTATTTTATCATTTTTACTGATGATTATTCTAGGTTTGGGTATGTTTATCTTATGCAATGGAAGTCTGAATCCTTTCAAAAGTTCAAAAGAAGTTCAAGGTTGAAGTTGAAAACGTATTGGATAGACAGATTAAAACACTTCAATCAGATCGAGGTGGAGAGTTTTTGGACTCGTAATTCCAGGACTATTTGATAAAATATGGAATCGTTTCCCAACTCTCAGCACCAGGTATACCTCAACTAAATGGTGTAACGGAGAGGAGAAATAGAACCTTGTTGGACCTAGTTTGTTCGATGATGAGTTACGCTTCCTTACCGGACTCGTTTTGGGGTTTCGTAGTGGAGACTGTGGTTTACATACTCAACTGTGTTCCCTTCAAGCAAGAACACCTCTGGAGTTGTGGAACGGGCGTAAAGCTAGTTTACGTCACCTCTGCATTTGGGGTTGCTCTGCACATGTGCTTGAGGCAAATCCCAAGAAGTTGGAACCACGGTCGAGGTTATGCCTCTTTGTAGGCTACCCCAAAGGTGCACAAGGGGCTTTTTTTTTTTTTTTATTATCCATCGAAAAATAGGGTGCTTGTTTCCACAAACACTACTTTCCTGTAGGAGGATCATATAAGGGAGCACAATCCACGAAGTAAAGTCGTGTTGCGTGAGCTTTCCAATGAAACTACTGAAACTTCAACAAGAGTTGTTGAAGAGCCTGCTACATCAGCAAAAGTTGTTGATGGGAGTTCATCTAGTAGGTCGGTTCCACTTTGGAATAAAGTATGATGCGATAGTGCAGAATTTGGAATAAAGTGAAGGAAAAATACAACCACTAAATTTGCGCTGTCGCTCGCATTGTTTGTTGACGCATCTTGCTCTACTGTGATCTACTTCCTTTGGATTGCGATGACAGAATAAAGAAATTTTGTCTTCGCGTAGCACCTCCGCAATCATTCACCGCGATCGTTGCAAGAAAAACATTGAGAGGGTCAAATAATACTAAAAAAAGAGTTAACAAAATCTTTCACTGCAATCGTTCAACACGATCACATTTTTTTTTTAGATAAAGAAATAGACTGTAGATAGATAAATGATAATAACAAAGTCATGAAAGTTCATGAAGTATTGATGTAGGAAAAAGGATATTCAAAAGGATTGCTTCCCTAATGAGGTTGAGTCATATAGTAACTCAGGGATCGCTTATTCCAAGTTGGGCTTCTCACGCCCACAGTGGCTTTTTCTTCTTTCTCGATCTTCTGGAATCTTGATTGCCTTAATCTGGAGCTTTTCCTTATTGATGTTCATTATGATTTCCCCCTTGTGTACATCAATTTAGGCACGACCGGTTGAGACGAATGGTCGTCCCAATATGATGGGCGCATCTTTGTCCACTTTACAATCCAAAATGATGAAGTCTATCGGTAAGATGAATTTATCAATTGAGATTGCGGCGTCTTTCAACTCTTCTTCAGGGTGTATTCGGGATCTATCCGCAGGTAGGAGAGTCTCTGTCGTGGGCGTAAGTGTGCCAATATTCAATCGTTTGAAGATTGATAGCGACATTACGTTTATACTCGCTCCAAGATCGCATAGTGCTTGGCCACTATAGACCCCTTCAATGAAGCATGGTATCGTGAAGATTCCTAGGTCGCATATTTTTTGTGGGATCATGACATTTTGCGTTGCTGCCACTGTGGCGATCTTTTCTTCATCATTTTGTTTTTCTTTCAATCCTTGCGGGGCTGGTGGTAGCTGAACTTCTTCTGTCTCATGTTCTGAAGACTTGAGGGTGGATGCAACTTCGGGGTTCATCTTTTCAGGCTTTTTCGAATTATAAGTCAACGGGTCCTCGGTTGTCACTGCATTCAAGTTGTTCGTGATGGGTTCCTCCTTTACTTCCGCAGTCATATTGTCGCTTAGTAAGGAGACTGCTAAGCATTGTTCCTTCCCTGTACCCCCAGTGTTGCGCGGTAGTGCAGTTGAGCTCGCTAAAGCTCCTTGCAGTCTATTTTTTAGCTTGCCGGCAATTTGTCCCAACTGAATTTTGAGATTTCAAATGGATGTTGCTTAATTCTGAAGCACTGATTCAGTTTTCTCAATGTACTACTTCAACAAGCTCTCTAAGTACGAAGATTGCGGTGTTTGCGAGCTGCTAGCTTGGTTATGCGTTGGACTGTTGTTTTGTGGGAAAAATCCGAGTGGCCCTCCTTTTTGGGTGGTTTCTCCACCGGGGGTTGTATGTATGGAGTAGGGATTGTTCTTTATGAAACACACTGACTGCGGATTTTCTGGGTATTCTTCCATCGAATGAGCATCTCTACAGATGACACAACTTGCAGTCGTTTGAGCAATTACGTTGACTTGCCCTTTCTTCGCTCCCGTGTTGTTAATTACGATGCCTTATATCAAACTCATCATCGCAGTCATTTGATTCTGAAGGGATACGATGGCCCCATTGTTTACATCACTGTCTTTAATTCTTAATCTTTGATCGCTTTTCTACCAATCCTCGTGATTTTTAGAAATGCGATCAAGTATACTCTTGGCCTCCTCATATGTTTTGTCAAGTAAACCACCAGTTGCTGCCGCATTGGTAACAGTCTGCGAAGCAAGGTTCAGTCCTTGGTAAAAAATCTCCATCTGTAAGCAGTCTGGTAAGCCATTATGTGGACAGTCTCTTACCAGCCTCTTGAACCTCGCCCAAGCATCGCTGAGTGATTCCACATTTTCTTGTTCAAAATTTGTTATTAATTTCCTTCTCCTAGCATTCTCGGTTGGTGGGAAATATTTCTTCATAAACTTTTTGACGACTTTTTCCCACGAGGTTATCTCCCCCGGTTCGAGAAAATACGCCCATTTTCTTGCTTGATCACATAAAAAAAATGGGAACAGAGTGAGTCGAACTTCCTCGGTGGAGATATTCGGGAACACAAAAGTGTTGCAGATGTCTATGAAGCTCTGGAGGTGGACGTGCGGGTCTTCGCCACACCTTCCTCCAAACTGCCCAGCAGCCTGGATCATTTGCAACATTACCGATTTCATTTCAAACCTCGATCCGTCTAACGCTGGCATCATGATTCCAGGAGAGAAATCGTAGAGGTTTGACAATGCATAGTTCCGAATGGGTCTATTGCGGTCATTCGCCAAAAGGATGGGGTTGGCCATTATATTGTTTGCGTTTGCGGCCCCTTCTTCCAGTTATTTCGCCATTGGGGTCTTTTCTTGTTGTTGGCAGTTGTCTTTTAGTCATCGTCGAAACGTTCTCTCAATCTCTGGGTCGTAATTCATCAGAGATTAAGAGCTGCAAAGAAATCAGAAAAGTTACCGTTAGCACACTGAATTGCCGAAGTCCCCGGCAATGGCGCCAAAAACTTGATGCATTATTTTATGTGATGAAATTATGGAATGAGATGTGGTGATGGAAGTGCATTGAACAACAAGTTTTCTCAGTGGAATCCAGGTAACAACCCCACTGAGTTTCCTGGTAAGTCTAGGGTCGAACTCAGAGACTTGGGAAAATGGTATGCGATGGTAATTTCTCAAAAGACTTTGCGGTAACCAAATAAATTAAGTAGTTGTTTGGGTTGTTGTTGCAATAATAAAATAAATAAATGAGGCGAATTTGAGAAAAAGTTCGATTATGCGGTAGATACACTGAGTATGCAGAGGAACGGGTTGAGAAGGTCTTTAGCCAGTGTTTCCTGGGAATGTGTCAGATTATGCGATCATGCTACACTCATGCAACAACAATCATTTTCCAATGCAAATGCGGTGCTCCTAAGTCTAGGACGCATGTGTTGAATGCAACAATGTCCATAGAGCTTATTCCTAAGTCTCTACTCTTTTTCTATGCGATGATGCACGATGCACACAAAGACAAGGTGACTGCACACAATCATATCCTATCTCTAGGATGCATGCGATGTGTTAATAGCAAACAGTGCTTATTCCTAAGCTTCTATCTCTTGATTATACATTCTAATCTGACTCTCCCAAGCCTAGATTCTAACTTGGCTTTTCCAAGCCTAGATCTTGTCCTTAGACTACCCTCTCGAGTATCTCTAGTGAACGAATGAAGCATACTTAATACAAGATAATCACATAGAGTGAATATCCCCAGTTAAGCTAGCTAAATACTTCTCAACCCATTCGACAGATTTAGCTACTCATACGTAATAAACAGAGAGTGAACAGATATAAAGAAGTAAATTCCATTTATATAGATAAGTATGAGTACAAAATGACAATGGAAGATAAGGATAGAGCGCCTGGTAACAATCCCTTACTTCCCAAGGCCTTTACACTGTCAACTCTATTCTATTTAAAAGATATTCCTGCTTCCACAGAAGCTGACCTTCTCTCCGATCTTGATGCTTCCGGCACTCTCCCAAGTTCACTGGAACGATCTATCGACACAATCTCGCTTCTCTCGCTTCTGCCTTAAGGAAAAGAAAACCTAAGAACAAAGCTAATCTATCTAAGGCAAAATTCTCTAACTCTTCGAACTCGCTGAACTAGCTGAACCCCTTTTCTGAAGGTTGCCTTCGGTATTTATAGAGCTTCGGGGTGAAAGGCGGCTTCTCTCTTATGATTGCACAGATGAGATGGCTTTAATTCTCTGACTGATTCGTCGAATATTTGTCACTGAAAAGCTTAGTGTACTTGTTATCATTAGCAGTTTGTCAACTTAATTTGGATTCGACCGTCATCAGCTTTCTATTCCATCGTGATTAATTATGCTTTTCACCAAGATGCACCCATCAAGTTGCACCGGTTCTATGCAGAAATCCTTCTTGAGCAGATGTTTGCGAGCACAAATTACCGCAAAGTCTTGCAGTAATCCTGCGCTCGACCATTGATTTCTTGTAATCGCGCTTTTCACCTTGCGTCAACGCATATTCTGCATAAAAATACAAAAGTTAACTGTTTTTATGCGATGAACGCATGCGACCGCAATGTTATGAACTTAATTCTTTTTTGACACAATTTAACATATCTTATCAACGCAAACCTTCATTGTTTAATAACTTAGCACTGTAATAACGTGCATTTCTGCCCGTTATCCGTAACCTTGGAACTGTTCGAATTGATAGTCACAGTAGCCTCACCTTTATCAGATCTGGTAATGGTAAGGAGTTAATCGATCTCCAGTTGCTCAAAGAAGATTAAGGGCTTCTAAGACGAACGTTGGTAGTTTGATTCGTCTAGTGGCTCCAATCTAGATAGATCGAGAAGAACCTTACTGTTCCTATTTGAAATTTTGGAGGAAGAGAATAAGAATATATTTTTGCTTTTAATTTGTAAGAACTAAATGTCGAACATCGTTGTGTCGTGGATGGAGCACTGCCTTGAAAGAAAAAATCTTATGCGACCACGGTGCTAAATCGTGAATGTTGGTTGCTCCCCAATAACACAACTTCCTAACTCAAGCGTGCACTCACCAGAGAAAGGATTAGAATCGTTGGAAATTAGAATTTTCTCAGAAAATGGACAAAACAGTGGGAAGAAGAAGGAATAAAAATTGCAATACCGTTTTCTGTACAACTTACTGATTATGAACAAGGAAGAATAAGACCGAGTGACAGCTAAGGCAACGGGAAGAATTCCAATAGGTTGAAAATAGGCAAAAAAATTAATTGTCTGAAATTAAGACAAACGTTTTAAAAAAAAGGGTAAAAAGTTTAGAAGGAGAGGTAGTAAAAATAAGATGTTTTCGTGCAAGTCAGTTACCCGAACCTACTTGACCGGATAGCAACGGCGACGCGCGTGTGTGGGAGAAGTCTCTATTTCCACCATTACTACACATTAGAAGCTCCTTAGAATGCCTTTGTATTTATACCCTTCTGGCATTGTCAAAACATCCAATGTTGGACAATTCCCTTCTTGGTTCCTCTTCTTTTGCTATGGGCTTTAGCCCAAAAGTCATTCCCAACAGATTGCATTTATTTACATTCTTCGTTGTATTTCATTTGAGAAAACCTCATATAAAACTTATATCAATTAAATTATAGGCTTTAATAAATGAATCAATTTAGTTCTTTGGCTTTGAGAATCGTCATTATATTTATTCTCATCGTCTATTTGTAAAACAAATATTTAAAAAAGTTTACACACATTTAGATTTTCAAAGATAATCATAATGAATCATATTAATTGATTAACTTATGAAAATTTGGTAATTTAATTGACTAAAATAAAAATATGGAAGAGAGTGTAAATTGATACACTAATATAGCTCCCAAGTTTAGAGTATCAATTGATATTTGTCCTTTTTCTTTGTTTTTTTGAGAAAAATATATTGTTGTGTTTAAAGAAATATTTTTTATCCTTAAACTTGCATAAAATGATGTAGTTCCTACATTTTTAAATTTGAAACAATTTATTCTTCAAATTTAAAAAAATTACAAGTTAATCTCTATATTTTGAAAATTCTAATGTTGTAATACCTATCATAAAAAAGAAGTCATCAAAATTAAGTGTTAATTTTTATTACGTAACAACTGAGTCTTTATAATTCATAGAAAAAGAAAACATTTTTGGCCCCTATGTGTTGGATTTAGTATTCATTTGATAGTTTCAAAACGTTACAATTTATCTTAAGATTTGAGTTTTGTTTCAATTTGGTCACTATGTTTCTAAATTTATACTTTTAACCACGTTTTTTAATTAAATACCCTTGAGATTAACATTAATGTCTATTAATTAATTTAAAATAATGTAAAGTAAAATTTTAAAATTAATTTTAATATTGATAAAAAATAGTGAACTTTAATTAATTATAATTATTTTAAATTAAGTATAGATATTAGTATTAAAAACAAAGTTTGCGTTGTTAGGATTAGTGTCCTAAATCTTTCTCATATTCTCATAGTTTGTAAACTTGTATAAATAAATTATTATTAACAAAATAATTGTTATTTATATGCACTAACTCAATCTAATAAACTAAGATCATAGGTTATTTTATGTAACTTAAACATATATATAGAGACATACAAGTAGATCATGTTTAACTAATTACTTGAATGGTCTATTGTATATAGATAAGACCGAGTACCTTATCCTGGTGACAATACGAATACGACCCAATTTGTAATTTTTACAATTATTGTAAAATGTTACAAATTATCTGATCCTGATCATTTATGTGGAGATATGTGAGCAGAGGTATCCTATATAAAGAGTTTGTATAATACCAGAAAACAAAATAATTAGTTTCTCTTTCTAACATCGTTACTAGAAGAGACTTACGTTTCACGAGGATGACCATAGGTGACTTGACCTTAATCCTGAGTGAATTGCGAGCTCCTATCTATGAAGGTGGTCCTTTGATTTGCATGGGTGAGAGTGGCCAGATTCGTCGACTCGGTATGCCTACCATTTTGGGGATTCGTCTGAGTGGGGTGCTAGGAAGTCAACTACACAAGATGGAATTCACTCCTTTCCTTTGTTAGAGTAAGTAGATGAGTTGCTCCCTTAACGGCTGATTCTGAGTCTTTAACAATGAGGGCCCCCACCATCTCATTGGTCGGAGAGGGTTATAATCATAGTGCGGCTATGACTAATTGTTCATTAGAGGGATTAGTGGTACTTAAGAAATTAGATGTAACTATAGGGGTAAAACAATAATTTTGACCCAACTGTACTTACGAGCAATTTGTGATGGGTTAACACAACGTTGGTTATATCCAATGGATACAAAAATATATCTATAGTGCGATGAATGTAATTGTCGGCCTTTAATGGAATGACCGAAATGAGTTAGATGTAATTACAGGGATAAAACGATAATTTTGACCCAGCTGTACTTACAAGCAATTTGTGAAGGGTCAATGCACCGTTGATTGGTTATATATAGTGAACATAGAAATATAGCTACAGTGCGAGGAGTACAATTTTCGACCTTTAGTTGAGTGACCGACAGTTCATGTATTGATTAATTTGATTAAAGAGTTTAATTAATTAATCTCGTACCATTGGAGTTTCAATCTGTAGGTTCATAAGGTCCCCTTGTTAGCTCAATAAGGACTAATGAGAATCAAATTAATTTTTGTTTAATTTGAATTATTAAAATTAATTAAAGGGAATTAATTGTATAAGATACAATTAATATAATGTATGTTGATATATTATATAGTTTAATGAGAGAGATAAGTATTTGAATATGATTCAAGTATTTAGTATATGAATGAGATTCATATAAAAACTATATGTTAAAATTAATGTGAATATGATTCATATTAAATATATAGAGTTTTATGAGATAAATAAGTATTTGAATACGATTCAAATATTATTTATATGAATATGATTCATAAACTATAGATTCAAATTAATATGGATATTATTCATATTAATGCCATAGTTATATGAGAGAATAATATACTATAGATTATATTATATGTGATATATGAAACTATAAGTCATATATTATATGAGATATAATATATAGTTTAATTATATTAATTAGTTAATATAATTAAATTAAAATTAAAATTTATTTTGAATTTAATATCAATAACTCCTTTAAAGTTATTTTATTGGATAGGTGGATAGAGTTAAAAATAACTCCCTCACTAGTATTCTCTTATGTGTGTGGTAGTTTTTGCCGGGGAAGGAAAGATACACGTTTCTTTGAGTTTTGTTGCATAAGTGTTTTGCACTCTTCATCAATTTCCTCTATGAAACACAAGCTCTCCAAAGAACTATTCCCTCACCAAAACTTCATATGCAAGCCCACCACTCTGCTTTTGGTTCTCTTCTTGAGAATAACAAGGAAGACCTGTTGTGATAGTTTCCAAGAAATTTTCATATTGCTATGTTTGTGGGATTGTTCGTGACGAAGAGGAATTTCTCAGTTCGTGATTTTGCTATGGACAGTAAGTTTTCATTATTTCTCTATTTTATTAAGTTATGTAAAATGATTTCAGAGTGATAAGCGATCGCTTACTTTTGCTACGGAAAATCGATTCCCTTCAATTGGTATTAGAGTCATATCGTGTTTGAATTTAATTTTCTAACTTAATTTCAGAGTTTTTGTGGGATTTAAACACTGCATTATGAATGTATGTTGGGTTACACATGGATATTTCAAAATTGACTAGATTTACTACTTTAAAGTGTTTAAAGTTGTAACTACCTGGTAATTGGACGTTTAAATTCTACTACTGAGTCTGTAAGTTCGTGTCACTCGTTGTGTTTGAGTTGCTGAAGTGTTCGGTGGCCATTGGAGCATGATCGGCTTGAGATTGAAGCAGAGGAAGTATTCTACCCTAGTGCGTAGAGCACAATGTTGCGATGTTGTGCCTGATGCTGTAAGGCAGAATGTCCAACATCACTATGCTCGACTATAGCATTGCAACACTGAAGTAGAGCGTCATGACGCTTCATGTAATGCAGGGGTATGCTACGACAACACAAAAGCTAGCGACGCAACACTTCAATTGCAGCTTTGCAATGCTCCGAATCCGTTTGTGCGCACGTCAAAGTGGTTGCGTTCGTAAGTTCAAGGAGTAAGGTAGTTTTTCCTTGCAGTTTTAGGCCATTTTCAAATTTATTTTTAATTTTCATAATTAATTTGTAATTAATTAATTTACTTATTTTTATTTAATTAAATTAATATAATTATTATATTAATTTAAGTAATTGTTTAGGATGTTAATTTTGGTTCATTGTTGCTTATTTATATTATTATACATGTGATGTATGAATGATTATTTATATAGCATATTATATGGCATATAGATTAAAGTCCCACCATAGGATAAACATAAAATCATGCATTATATTTAAATAAAGTGTTATATTATATAGTTGCATGATTTAGTTAAGCATGCTTATCCATCATATTTAATATAAGAATTATATTATATGATTGCATGCATAAAAACATGTCATGCATCATACTAAATTGTAGAAGTTATATTTATATGATGTATGATGTATAATATAAGTGTTATATTATGTGATGGATGTGTTATTTATTTTTATTATTATATAATATAAGTGTCATATTATTAATAAAAATGGAAATGCATGAAGCATGACATTACTTTAGAAATACAATTGTTATATTTTTATGTATGTCATTAGATGCATGACTTAGGTTTTAATTGTTTCCATAATCCTTATAAATGTTATAGGTTAATGAAATTAGAATTAAAATCTATAATCAAAAGTTGCATGCAAACATAGGTTAAATTAATTTTAAATGATTTTAAATTGATTACATCTAGACCTATGTTAAACATATTTCTAATGTGATTAGAAATAAAATTAATCTTTTATTTTCTTTTTAATAGGATTAAATTGAATTAATAAAATATTAAATTTATAACATAGTTTTCTATAAAGGACCTTTGTGTAAGGAAGGTTCTGTCTAGGCTGGGGTATTTAAGCTGACAGAAACGGATCAACTCTACCTGGGAACTGACCTGGAAGGTGAATTAGGCAAATATGTTATATACATGCAACAAATGATTTCGTTTATTAAAGTGTTTAATGAATAAAATCATTTATTGTTAAACTATCCAATATAAGAGTTATATTGGACAAATTTAACAATCACTTAAATAAATTAATTAGTCGGATTTACCTAAGTAATAAACCTTAGGTTTTAAAATACTTAGTAGGAGGAAGTAGATATATATGATATATCAATTTTTCACTCACGTTCTCCCTTATCGTTTACATCGTGAGACTCATACTTGGCCTTGGGTGTCTTGGGAGCATCCCCCTTTGTGTGATGTTTGCATGGATCAATATCAAGGTGAATAGAGAAAATATTTCTAGTAAATGGGAGAAGGATGTGTGTCAACATGTCCTACTGCCTCCTTCATTAGTTTGCATTGTGAAACCTTCTTGCATGGCCTCAAGGCGCCGTAGGAATGTCCCCCTTCGGATGGTTTGTGCATTAGGTCAATATCAGGGCAAACTCCAAAAATGGATAGGACCACTTTACTTTTTGCTCCAATAGGTTTTTCCCTTCGGTTGCCTCATTGGGGTGGAACTCTAGGGTCTAAAATAAAGAGTTATACTTACAGAAAATTGCTAAGCAAGTTAATGATTTCTTGACCAAATAAATGGAGACTAATTATTATAGAAATAAAAGTTATTCTGGTGTAATAATTGGTTGAGAGTGTCTCAGTTCAGTGAAGCATCATTGCAAAATTTAGATGTTAAATGGGGTTCTTTAAATTTTTGCTAAATGGTTGGATTTATAAGAGTTGTGCTAAAATCTAATGTAGATTTTTTTTTCAGCATTATGTCAAGTTCAGTTCTTTCATTATTAGCCTCTTTAAATTTGACCAATACTAATTATACAATATGGAAAGATTCATTTAAAACTATTTTCGTGGTTAATGACCTTAATTTTGTCTTGATTGAAGAATGTCCTTCAATCCCAACCTCTGATGCAACATGAAGTGTTTGTGATGCATACGAAAAATGGGCAAAGATCAATGATAAGTCCTGAGTTTACATTTTGGCGATCATACCTGATGTTTTAGCCAAAAGATCTGAGAGCATAGTCACTGCACTTCAGATCATGCAATCAGTGCAAGAATTGTTTGAGTGAGAGTCCTCACAATTCAAGTAGGATGGGATTGTCTTGGACGAAACCAGTAATGTTAGCGCTCTAAATGAACTTTAGTCCATATTGAATGTCAAGAGACTGATAGAGGAGGCAAATGTTGCCAACTCAAGTAAAGTTTTTCAGAGAGGTTTGACCTTTGAGATAAATTTTGGAGTTTATTATAAGTAGTTTGAAGCTGATCCCATTGCTCTCCTTAAAAGGAAAAAAATCCATTGACAATAAATCTAATTTGCTTCTCTTGGAAACGTGCTTAGTGGAGAATGATGATTCTGCTTGGATAATTGATTTAGGGGCCACTAATCACGTCTGTTCTTCCACTTAGAGTTTTAATACTTGGAGACAATTGGAAGCTGGAGAGATGACTCTTCGAGTTGGTACTAGAGAGTTTGTTTCAGTTGTTGTCGTAGGTAGACTCAAGTTATTTTTAAACAAAAAACAATATATGTTATTAGATAACATATATGTTGTTCTTAATATTAAAAGGAATTTAATCTTTGTTTCTTGTTTCATTGAACAAAGATATTCTCTTTCTTTCTTAGAAAATAAAGTGTTTATTTTCAAGAATAGAATGCAGATAGGATTTGCTTCAATGGAAACTAACATGTATGTACTAAGGTTGTTAGTTACAAAGGTTGTCCTTAATATTGAAATGTTCAGAACGGTAACAACTACTAAAAGGCCAAAATTTTCTCCTAAAGAAAATGCTCACCTTTACTAAGGTTAGGTTACACTAATCTCAATAGGATTGAGAGATTTAAAGTGGACTTCTAAATGGTTTAGAAGAAAACTCTTTACCTGTATGTGAGTCATGCTTTCAAGGCAAAATGGAAAAAATGAAATTTTACTAGAAAAGGTTATAGAGCCAAAGAGACCTTGGAGCAAGATATGACGCTCTCAGCCCCTAGTACACTTTAAAATTAATATTAAAGTGTACTAGGTACACTTTAAAAAAATGAAATTTTTCATATCTTGCTCTGAGCAAGATATGAGCAGATCCTTATGGTCCAACAAATGTAAAAGCAAGAGTAGGATATGAATATTTCATCTCTTTCATAGATGATATTCAAGATATGAGTATTTTTACCTAATGCAATACAAGTCTGAAGCCCTTGAAAAGTTCAAGAAGTATAAGACTGAGGTTGAAAACTTGTTAGGTAAAAAGATAAAAACACTTCAATCGAATCATGTTGGAGAGTATATAGACTTAAGATTCTAGGACTATATGATAGAACATGGAATAATGTTCCAACTCTCAGCCCCTAGTACACCTCAGTAGGATAATGTATCGAAAAGGAGAAATAGAACCTTATTAGACATAGTTCGGTCTATGATGAGTTATGCTCAACTTCTTGAATCGTTTTAAGGATATGCAGTAGAGACTACTATTTATGTCTTAAACAACATTCCCTCAAAGAGTGTTTCTGAAACACCTTATGAGCTTTGGAGAGGTTGTAAAGGTAGTTACACCACTTCAGAATTTGGGGATATTCAGCATATCTGTTAATGACAAACCCAAAGAAGTTTGAACCTCGTTCAAGAGTATGCCTATTTGTAGGTTACCCCAAGAAAACGAGAGATGGATACTTCTTTGATCCAAATAAGATTAAGGTGTTTGTATCGAAAAATGTTACCTTTCTGGAAAAAGATCACACGAGGGACCACAAACCATGAAGCAAAATAGTATTAAGTGAAATTTCTAATGATACTATTGAGACTTCAACAAAGGTTGTTTAAGAGGCTAGTCCATCAACAAGAGTTATTGATGTTGGTTTATCTAGTCAATCACATTCATATCAAGAGTTGAGATTGCCTCGGTTGGGTTTTATACCTTAAAACTCGTAGATAATAAATGTAAATAATTGATCGTCATCAATAAAGAGTTATCGATATTATTTTAATAAGTGTTATTGATTGTGTTGTATTATATTTTGTCTTAATAACCTTAGATATAATAAACTAACATCCGAGGCTGTTTGATGAGTCTTGAACTGTATGTGGAGACATACAGGAATCAATGTTTAAGATACAACCTAAAGTGTCTATAGTATAGGGATAAGGCTGCGTACCTTATCCTAGTGACACTATGAATACAACCCACTTTGTATTTGATACAAATGCAATGATCTAACACGTTCGTGTAGGTGACATGCGAGTGAAGGCATCCTATGCAATGAGTTTTCATAAGATCGGACCACGAAATAGTGACCACTAGATGTAACACCGTTGAATAGTTAGGTTTCTATTTCAATAGAATGACCTAGGAAACTTAATCTTAATCCTGAGTGTATTATAAACTCCTGCTCACGAGGGATTGTCCTTTGATTTGTATGGATGAGAGTGGCCAGTTTGCTAACTGAATAAGCCTACCATTTTGTGGACAAGACCAAGTGTGGAGCTGCGAACATAATAATATAAGATGGATTTCTCTCCTTCCCGACTTTAGGGTAAGTAGATGAGCGTTCCCTTAGGTGGTGTCTCTGATACTTGAACAAAAGGCCCTACCCTCTTACTAGCCTGAGCGCCATTTAATGGTTGGACCATAAACAGGTTGTTCATTAGAGGAGTACTGGTACTTAAGGATACAAAGGTAACCCATGAAGGATCCTAGATGAGGAAATCATTGAGCGGAAGTGGATCATCCCAAATCCCATTTTTACAGAAGTCATAATTTTATTGAGATACAACAAATAATTACAACATGCTAATAACAAAATTGCAGAAAATTAAATTGGGTTAGAAAATCCTTACCTTTTGAAGAACGTTTCTTCAATAGGAAACCTCGATCTCCAACCAGATACTATCATGAACGCAACCTAGATATTCTCAAGTAAGAACACAGGAGAGTGGACTCTGACTATTTTAGTGAGGGAAAGGGAGATTGAGAGGAGAGAAAAAATTTTTGGTTTTTCATAGAACTCTTCTATATGTTCATCCTTTTTCTCTCTTTTTCAGGAAGAAGAAGAAGAATAATCAGGAACCAACCTCCTACTTACGTGATGTGGAGAGAATTAAGGGGAGGGAAGCCATTTCCCTCCCTTTAATATAATTTAAAATTAATTAAATTAAATAATTTAATTTTAATATGTTATATCATATATAACATATAATTTGAATAATTCAAATTAATCCAAAAACTGATTCTCACTAAATCTCGTTGAGCTATCGATGGAATCTCATGGACCTGTGGCTTGAAGCTTCAACAATACGTGAATAATTAATTAAACTCTTCAATTAAATTATTCACCATCCGTTAACTAACGACACTCCACTAAATACTGACGGTTGCACTCTTCGCACTACAAATATATTTTAGTGTCCATTGGATATAACCAATCAACAGTACGATAACCTATAAAACACAGACACAAATACGGCTATACGATACTGATACGATTGGATACGACGATTCGTCAATTTCTAAAAAACTAAGATACGGATACATCTAATGATGCATCTTTTTTTTATATATATTTTTAATATATATATTTCTAAAAAACGAGGATACTGATACGTTGAAGATACATTTTTTTCTTTAAAAAAGTTTAGGATATAGATAGATTTAGCATACAAGTTAATAACAATAGCACAGAATAGAATATAAACACAGAAATACAATACAAAAAAGCAACATTTAAGATATTGAAGTACAATAATTAATAAAATGCAATAGAAAAGTGACTCATGTTGCAAAGAAGAAGAAGAAGAAGATTAGAGAGAGAAGTATGAAGAACTTATTGTTGAAGATATCCAAATGGTTTATATTTTTGTGGACTTTGTGGGGATTCAAATGTGAAGATGGAGATTAGATGATTCTAGTCTAGGGTTTGGTCCATTAATTTATTATTTTTTTTTTAAGTTTTAGACGTGAGTTGTGAGCTTTTTAAATAGGTTTCCTAATTTTAGATTGGGAAAGATTAGATGAGTTACTTGTCTTTTTTCTTAAGAAAAAATGTACGTATAAAAATAGATACGTCAAATCGCATGTCAGATACATATCTAGAAAGTATCTGAAAGTATAAATACGTCAAATCGCGTGTCAGATACGTAACTAGGAAGTGTCTGGAAGTATCGGTATCTGATACGTGTTTGATACTGATTCTTTGCCTCACATGAAGTATCTGTGCTTCATAGACGATAACCCTTCACAAATTACTCGTAAGTACAGCTTGGCTAAAATTATCGTTTTGCCCCTATAGTTACATCTAACTTCTTAAGTACCATTGATCTCTCTAATGAATAATAAATCATAGTCCAACTATGACAAAGCTCTTCTCGGGCCAGGAAAGGGTGTGGCACCACATTGTTCAAGCCCTAGAATCAATCTTTAAGGGAACAATTTATCTACTTGCCCCAACATTGGGGAAGGAGTGAATTCCTTTCTGTGTAGTTGTGTTCCCAGCTCCCCAATCAGACGAATCCCTAAAATGGTAGGCTTATTAAGTCGGCGATCTGGCCACTCTCACCCATACAAATCAAAGGACCGACCTCATAGGCAAGAGTTCACAACTCACTCAAGATTCATATAATGTTACCTATAGTCATTCTGGTGAAATGTAAGTCCCTATTATTAACAGTGTTGTATAATGAGACTAAACATTTCATGGTCCGGTCTTATATAAACTCTTTTGTATAGAATATCCCCGCTCAAATATCTCCACATGAATGATTAGGATTAGATCATTTGTAGCACTTTAAAATAATTGTAATATCTACAAAGTGGGCCATACTCGTAGTGTCACCAAGATAAGGTATCCAACCTTAACCATCTACTACAGACCATTTAGGTTATCACTTAAACATGATCCACCTGTATATCTCTACATGCATGTTTAAACTACAAGATAACCTTGAATGTTAGTTTATTGCTTTGTAGTTAATGCAACTAATTTTGAAATAAAATATCACATATTTTATTACATAAATAAAATGCTTATACATTACAATTACAAACTACAGGACCCTACGAGATTTAGAGCACCAAATCTTATGGCTTTGCTCAGAATGTTGATACTACAATTTCAATCTTGGACTATAAGATTTGATAGGTTAAAATAAGTATCTTGATCTTAGAATATAAGATTTGATACTACGATCAAATCTTATGGCTTTGCTCAGAATGTTGATGAGTCTTATGTCTATGAGAAAATCATCAACAGTTCAGTACCTTTCATTGTGTTGTATGTGGATGAGATCCTACTCATTGGGAATGATGTAGGCTTACTGACAGATGTTAAGAAATGGTTAGCCTCCTACTTCCAAATTAAAGATTGGAGTGAGGCGTAGTTTGTTCTAGGGATCTAAATTATCAGGGATTGTAAGAATAAAATGCTGGCCCTGTCTCAGACATTGTATATTGACAAGATACTTGTCAGATATTCGATGCACAATTCCAAGAAGAGTTTATTACCTTTTAGGTATGGAATTTTTTTGTCTAAGGAACAATGTCTTAAAACTACTCATGAGATTGAGGAAATGAGACAGATTCCCTATGCATCGGTTGTTAGCAGCCTTATGTATGCAATGTTATGTACTAGATCTAACATTTACTATGCAGTAGGGATTATCCAATCCAGGATTAGATCACTGGACAATGATCAAAATAATCATCAAGTATCCATGGAGAAAGAATGACTATATGCTTGTGTATGGAGCTAAGGATTTGATCCTTACAAGATACACGGATTTTGACTTTCAGACTGATAGAGATTCAAGGACATCAACATCAAGGTCTGTGTTTACTCTTAACGGAGGAGCTATAGTCTAGTGAAGCATCGAGCAAGGATGCATCACAGACTCCACTATGAAAGCTGAATACATAATTGCTTGCGAAGCTGCTAAGGAAGTTGTTTGGCTAAGGATGTTCCTTACATATTTGGAAGTCGTTCCAAATATGTCTATGTCGATCACACTTTATTGTGATAATAGTGGTGTTGTGGAAAATTCAAAGGAACCTAGGAGTCATAAAAGAGGCAAACACATTGAAAGGAAATATCACTTGATCCAAGACATTGTGCAATAAGGTGATGTGTGTTGAATTGTATGTTTTAAAATTAAACATATTCGATTTTGCAATAAAGAAGTTATTGAGGTTTGTTCAATAAAACTGTTATCGAATATGTAAATTACACTTGTAAAAACTAAATCCAATAAACTAAATATCCATGGCTATTATATGAGTACTTGGACTTTATGTAGAGACATTAGAGTTGATCAAGTTTGAGTAGATAGCCAAAATAGTCTATAATATACGGATAAGGCTGAATACCTTATTCTAAAAACACTATTGGATGCGGCCCACTTTGTATTTAGTACAAATGATGTGATCCTAAATCATTCATGTGGAGAAATGTGAGTGGAGGCGTCCTATGCAAAGAGTTTGTATAAGACAGAATCGAGAAATAAGTCACTCTTACTTTATAACGTTGTTTAATATTTAAGACTAACTATTTCATAGAGATGACCTAAGTAACTTGACCTTAATCCTGAGCTAACTATGAACTCCTGTTTATTCAGGATTATCCTTAGATTTACATGCTGAGGGTTAACTCAACAATGCCTTTTTAATAAGCCTCTCATTTCAGGAGTAAGATGAGGTAGATAGCTAGGGACATAAAGTGCAAGATGGAATTCACTCCTACCCACTTTTAAGGATAGTAGAAAGCATGTTCCCTTTAGTGTTGACTTCAAGTCTTGAATAAGGGGTTACACCCTCTTATTAGCCCGAGAGGGACAGTTTGGTGATTAGATCACAAACCAATTGTTTATTAGAGGATTAATGGGACTTAAGGAACAAGATGTAATCTCAAGGGGGGGAAATAGCTTTTAACCCAGCCGATATTATGAATAACGTGTGAAGGGTCAAATTACTGATTATGGTTATGTCAAGTGGATAGAAATAAGTCTACAGTTAGGGGAGTGCAACTACTAGACTTTAGTGGAGTGACTCAGTAGTTAACGAATGTTGGTTAATTAGGATAAAGAGTTTAGCCAGTTAATCTCAGATCGTTGGTGCCCTTGATCATTAGGTTCATTAGGTCTCCCTACTAGCTCACAAATGGATTGAACCTTAGAATAGCGTGATGAGTAAATTTAAAACGTTCAAATTTAAATTAAAGGAATTAGTAATTATATACGATATAATTATACGTCTAATTATTGAATTAAATGAAATTGGAGAATTAGATAATATTAAAATATGATTTAAATATTAATTACATAATAGGGATTCATGTATGGAATAGGTGTTTTATTAATTTAATATTTGATATTAAATTAATTTAATTTAATTTTTTAATTAAATTATTTAGAATTAATTTTAGAAGTAATTTTGTTTAGAATTAATTAATTTTATTTAAATATTAAATATTGAATTAATACTTTTTAAAATTTTGAAATTTTGATTTCAAAATTGAAATTTGATTAACAAAAATCAAATAAAATTTTAAGGGTTTAATAGATTTTCCCACTTAACCCATTATCTAAACACCTTGGTGTCAGTCTCTTGTTAAATTGAATTTGCATGAAGTTATTTGATATTATTTTTTTAGTTCAGAAAAGACTCATGCAAATTTGAGAATTGAAGAAATTTTTCTTCAATTTCTATAGACCAAAAAAACCAGAGAACTTCACCAAAAATTCCCTCTAATTCAGTCTCATTTTAGGTTCCACCACCCAATCTAGGTCCTAGAGAATAGTAGGAAAGATCAAGTAGTGGTCTACAAAATTTTGGTATGAATATTCAAGTTGGATTTCAGTAATTGAAGAGTTCAGCAAAGATATAAATTCAAAACCCTAATTCTAAGTTTTGAACTTGCATGTTTCTTTACTAAATTGATGGAATTAGAGTCTTAAAGATCCCAATTGCTTCCGCATGTTGAATGTCAGCACCTACAATGTGATAGCCAGGAAGATAGCTTAGGAGCACAACGTTTCTAATCTGTTTACGAAGGCTCTCACGACTAAAGTGTTCAAGGGTCATCTAAAAAGTTTGGGTCTATGAGATATGTGACATATTGTCTAGGACAAGTGGGAGATGTCACTGGGTATAGTGTAGGCCCTGGTTTATTGTATTGTGTATTTTATTTCTACTGTACACTCTTGTACACTCCTCTCCCTTAGCTTTAAGACAAGTGGGAGATTATTGGATTAGTGTCCTAAATCTCTCTCATATTCTCGTAGTTTATAAAATGTTATTAATAAAATAATTATTATTTTATGTGTACTAACTCAATCCAATAATCTAAAATCCTAGGTTATTTTATGTAACTTAAAAATGTATGTGAAGACATACAGGTGGATCATGTTTAAATATAATCTAAACGATCTGTAGTAGATGGATAAGGTTGGGTACTCTATCCTGGTGACACTATAGATAGGACTCGTTTTGTAATTGTTACAATTAATGTGGAGACATGTGAGCGGGGGTATCCTATACAAAGAGCTTGTATAAGACCTGACAACAAAATGATTAGTCTCTCTTTCTAACACCGTTACTAGAAGAGACTTACATTTCTCTAGGATAACCATAGGTAACTTGACCTTAATCTTACATGAGCTGCGAACTCCTGCCTATGAAGGCAATCCTTTGATTTATATGGGTGAGAGTAGCCAGATTTTTCAACTCAATATCTCTACCATTTTGGGGATTCGTTTGAGTGGGGAGCTGCGAACTCAACTACACAAGATGAAATTCACCCATTTTCTTACTTAGGGTAAGTAGATGAATTGCTCCCCTAAGGGCTGATTCCAGGTCTTGAACAATGAGAGCTCTCGCCCTCTCACAGACCAGAGAGGGGTCTAGTCATAGTGGGACCATGACTAATTGTTTATTAAAGGGATTAGTGGCATTTAAGAAGTTAGATGTAAATACAGGGGTAAAACGATAATTTTTTACTCAGTTGTACTTACGAGTAATTTTTAAAGTGTCAATGCACCATTGACTGATTATATCCAATTAACATAGAAATATATCCACAATGCAAAGAGTGCAGCTATTGGTATTTAGTGGGGTGACTGGAAGTTAATGAATGTTGATTAATTTAGTTAAAGAGTTTAATCAACTAATCTCGTATCATTAGAGCTTCAATCTGTAGGTCCAAAAGGTCCTCTTGTGAGTTCAATATGGACTAATGAGAATCAAATTAATTTTTGTTTAATTTGAGTTGTTCAAATTAATTAAAGGAAATTATTTTTATAAGATACAATTAATATAATGTATGTTGATACATTATTTAGTTTAATGAGAGAGATAAGTATTTGATATGATTCAATTATTTATTATATGAATGAGATTCATATAAAAACTATTTGTTAAAATTAATTTGAATTCGATTCATATTAAATTTATATAGTTTTATAAGAGAAATAAATATTTGAATACAATTAAAAAATTATTTATATGAATATGATTCATATAGAAACTACAGGTTAAAAATAGTATGGATATGATTCATATTAATACTATAGTTATATGAGAGAACAATAAACTATAGGTTATATTATATATATTATAATAAACTATAGGTTATATATTAATTAATTAATATAATTAAATTAAAATTAAAATTGATTTTGAATTTTGAATTTAAAATCAATAATTCCTTTGAAGTTATTTTATTGGATTGGTGGAGGGAGTTATAACTCCCTCACTAATATTCTCTCATGTATGTGGTGGTTTTTGCCGGGGAGGAAAGATGACGTTTGTTTAAGTTTTGTTGTACAAGTGTTCTGCACTCAATTTTCATCAATTTCCTCTGTGAAACACAAGTTCTCTCAAAGAACTCTATTCCCTCACCAAAACTTCGTAGGCAAGCTCACCACCCTGTCTTTTGTTCTCTCCTTGAGAATAACAAGGAAGACCTACTGTGGTAGTATCCAAAAAATTTTCTTATTATCGTGTTTTTGGGATTGTTCGTGACAAAGAAGAATTTCTCAGTTTGTGATTTTTCTATGAAGAGGAAGCAAGAAGACTAGATCTTCAAGGGTAAGTTTAATTTCTTCCCTTTTCCTCTCTATTATTTGTATCAACATGCTTAAAGGTGTATGGTTTATCCTTTATAAGTTTCCGTTGTTTTCATGTTTATTATGTTCTGTAAAACGATTTCAATGACATAAGTGATTACTCGCTTCCGTGTAGGAAAATCAATTCCCTTCATGAGTATTTAATGAAAGATCAATATGAAAATGAAAATCATGAAACCTATAGGCTAACTTGAAATAAAACTTAAATCTCGATAAAATAAGGTAAAAGAAAAAAAATATAGTACTATCGCATTACCAATTCATTCCATTCATTATTTGACACATCATTAAATAATGTATTAATTTATTATTTACTTATTTCATGGACCCCATCTAATTATTAAATGCTATTATTGCGGGAACCAATGAATGAAGGTAGTATAGAATTTTTTTATTATTATTATCATAGTACTATAAATTTTCTCCTAAATAAGGTCTATGACAGGACAAGTCTATGATCCCAGAGAGAGTACGACCACATAAAAGACATTTCCCACTCTTGATAGGTATGCACAAAGCAAATACAATGAAATAAAAGTGAGAATTTCTGTCAAAAAGAACTTAGCTCAATTGACATCAATATGTATACTGAGGATTAAAAGATCCGTGGTTCAAATCCTCCACCTCATTAGTACAAGCATTAAATAAGATCGTTTGGGATCTTCTAGATGGAAGTTGATATAGATGTGTTAAATTCATGTTTGTTTACAATTTTCACTACTTTGTCTAAAAATAAGTCACTCTCATGCATTTTCTTATCTCTTCCAAAAATGTATCTTTTCTCTTTTTCCCTTTTCTTTTGTTTTTCATTTTATATATACTTTTATTTTGAATATAGTTAATTAACTAATTAAAATTAATTTAATATAAATAATTATTTTAATAAACCAATAATAATATATTAAAATATTTACTTAAAGTTATTTTTACAAATAAAGATTTATTAAATTAATATAATTAATTATTTATATAAATTATTAATTAATTTGCTAAAAATATCTTAAATATATTTAATTAGTAAACTAAATAAAGTTGGTAAAAAAATTTATTTTTCAATAATTATAATTGATTACTTATTGTTTCTTTTTATAATCAAACAATTATTTATTGAAATTAATTTTAATTTGCTCCTTCATTATTAATATATCATCATTATTCTAAAAACTATTGTGAATTTGAGGAGCACGATGGGAACCCAGATATGGAGAAAATATAATATAATAATAATATATATTTAAAATAAAATAAAATAACTAAATAATTAAATTAAATAAACAAAATTATAGGAAATGGGAAAATATGAAAATTTTCTCCAAGCCTTTTGGATTTATTACCAATATGTGTGTCTTACAAAACCCACCAAATACCAATATTTATAGAAAATTTGGTAAGTAGGAGTTGGATTACATGCACAGTAATAGTGTGTAATCTTGAGACACATAGACAATACTTAGAAAATGGGTATGACACATGGTCAATGGACACTAAGCATAAGCATCTAATAGGTATCTATTATCATAATATTTACAATCCTCCCCTTAGATATGCCTCATTAATGTAGGAAGTAGCAAGCAAACAACAGAAGAATTTAAGATCATTAAGCACTCTAATTCTTTAATTTTAGCAACAAATTAAGCATGTTCATGTAATACGAAGAGGGTTTCAGAAATACCTTTGAAGAACTCCTTTGATTCACAAAATTAGCTCCAATCTCCTCAGCTACAAGTTGTGAACCACCAAAAGATCTTCTCTATTATCCTCTAGAACCTTAGATTGAGTTGCGGGACTTAAAATGAGTTAAGATTAGGAAAGAATTTGAGAGGAGAAGTCTGGTTTTATGGCCACCATATGAAGAACTCTTCTTCAGTAGTTTTCAAGAAGAAAACACTTGCATGGCCTCTTTCTCAGCTCAAATTTGTCGAATTTTATTCAGCCTCTTCATGCAATCACATTGCATGATTTGAAGACAAAAACTATTTGGCTGAATTAAATGGATTCGAGTGGGAATTGAACTGTTATTCAAAGTGGGGAAATCCCATATATTAGTGGGTTTTTCCAAAAACTATTTTCTCTTTAATTTTGAAATTCTTTTATAAATTAATGTGAAATTCCAATCTTTAATTCTATAATTAAACTGGAAGTTTATTAATTTTACAAATATTAATTCAGTTAATTAATTTTTTTAAATAAAAGTAATAATTAATTAAACAATTTAATTAATTTATTAATTTAATATCAAATATTAAATTAATTAAACGCGAATTCCATTATCATGAATCTCTATTCATGAAATTAATATTTAAATCATATTTAAATATTATCTAATTCTCTAATTTCATTTAATTCGATAGTTAAACGTGTTGGGTTGTATGTCCTAAAACTCGCAGTATGTAGAGTTACACATATTCTATTATCAATAAAGATGTTTTTCAAAATTACTTCAATAAAGTTGCTATTGAATCTATAAATTGTACTTATAAAGATTAAATCCAATAGACTAAGATCCATGACTTTAACCCATTGGTCTTTATCCACATCTTCCATTGCTTGTTTAAAAGTTAATGGATCCTCTAAGCCATCAACAGGAATAATGACTTAAGTTTCAATTAAACCTATGTACCGATTAGGCTGTTGCACAACCCTCCTGTTGAGTTTTATGTCCTAAAACTCGCCGTTTGTAAAATGATAAAGATTTTCTATAGTCAATATACTTATTATTGATTTCATAAATTGTATGAAAGTCTAAATCCAATAAACTAAGACCCATGACTATTGTATGAGTACTTGAACTTTATGTGGAGACATAAGAGTGGATCAGGTTCGAATAAATAGTCAAAATGATCTATGGTACATGAATAAGGTTGGGTACCTTATTCTGGTAACACCATTGGATGCGGCCTACTCTGTAGTTGTTATAAAGAGTTGTAAAGTGCTACATACGATGTGGTCCTAATTCGTACATGTTATGACATGAAGAGTGAGAGCGTCCTATGCAATGAGTTTGTATAAGATCGGGACCAAGAAATAAGTCACACTTACTTTATAACGATGTTTACTGTTTAAGACTGACTGTTTCACCTAGATGACCTAGGTAACTCGATCTTAATCCTGAGCTAACTATGAACTCCTGTTTATTTGGGATTGCCCTTAGATTTGCATAGTTGAGGGTTGGCTCAACAACGCCGACTCAATAAGACTCCCATTTCAGGGGTAAGATAGGATAAATGTCTGAGGACATAGGGTACAAGATGGAGTTCACACCTACTAAATTTAGAAATAGAAGAAAGGTTGTTCTCTTAAGTACTGAATCCAGGTCTTGAACAAGGGGCCCCGCCCTCTCACTAGGCTGAGAGAGTTTGGTTTAGTGATTGGATCACAAACCAGTTGTTCATTAGAGGATCAGTAGAGAATTGAGGAATAAGAGGTAATCTCGAGGGTAAAACAGATATTGACCTAACCATTATTACGAACAATTTGTGAAGGGTCGACTTGCTGATTATGGTTAAATCATGTGGACATAATATATCTATAGTGAGAGGAGTGCAACTATGGGATTTAGTGGAATGACCCATTAGTTACGAATGGGGATTAATCTGGTTTAATGAGTTTAGCCAATTAATCTCGGATCATTGGAGCCCATGATCTGTAGGTCCGCGAGGTCCCCCTAGTAGCACGTAATGAACTAGCTCTAGAATAACGTGATAAGTTAATTTGAAACGTTCAAATTAGAATTAAGGGAATTAGTAATTATATGAGATATAATTACATGTTTAATTTGAGAATTAAACGGAATAGGAGAACTTATATATTTAAATATGATTTAAATATATAAAATGGATTTGTGTAAAAAAATAATTTAATATTTCATATTAAATTTAATTAAGTTTTATTTTAAATTAATTTGTGAAATTAATTTTATTTTTCAGTTTTAAAATCAAAGTGAATTTTAAAATCAAGTTTTGATTTTTGAGATAAAATTGAAAAAAAGAAAAACAAAACACTAAAATGGAAAAATTGGGTTTTCCATTATCCATCACCTAAATAGCTCACACAAAAAGCATTCTTCTTTACCTTGTCTTCTCCAAGCATGAGCTCCAACTTATGTAACTCTCTTCTTTGCATGTTGATCTGCAATATAGTGAAGAAATTGGAGTGAAAATCGGGCATGTAATCTATAGAGAATTTTAGAGAAAATTCGAGTTGAAGAAAGGGTTCTTCACCAAGATTGTTGTTGTGACCTTTTCTTCTTCACCTCTTGATTCAAGCTTGTTTTGAATCCCACAACTCAACTTAGAGCACCAAGAGAATAGTGGAAAAGTTCTTGAGGTGATCTGCAATCAGATTTAGAGAAGATAGCAGCTGGAGAAGGAGCTTTGAAGAAGTTCTACAAGAGTTATGTCTTGAAACTCACTTGTTTTCTGTAAGAGTATGCTTTATATTTTGCCAAAATTAGTGAATTAGAGTACTTAGATGATCCTTGTGCTTCCACTGTTGCTAATACAATCCTACACCTCCCACTATGTGGAGGAATTCTCAACTCTTGAGAAGGGCGTGGAGTACCAATTTCATTGACAACTCTTGTTGATGACCTGCGCGATCTACAACTCTTGTTGATGCATTTATCGTTTCTCTGGTCATTTCTTCTACTACTAACCTACTGTGGGATTGATGATTCTTTATGTGGTCACCCTCTAGGAAAGTTTCATTTGTCGATACAAATACCTTATCTTTCTTAGGATCATAGAAAAAACCACCTTTTATTTCTTTGGGGTAACCTATAAATAGGCATACTTTTGAACAACGTTCCAGTTTCTTAGGATTTTGCACCAACACATGTATTGGGCAATCCCAGATTCTGAAGTGATGTAAATTGCTTTACACCCTCTACATAGCTCGTAAGGTGTTTTAGAAATACTTTTTAAGGGAGAGGGTGAGGCGCCTCATTGTTCAAGCCCCAGAATCAGCCTTTAAGGGGGCAATTTATCTTCTTACCTTAACTATAAGGAATGAATAAATTTCTTCTTGTGTAGCTATGTTCCCAACTCCCCAATCCGACGAATCCCAAAATTGGTAAGTTTATTGAGTTGATGAATCTGGCCACTCTCACCCATAAAATCAAAGGACCACCCTCGTAGGCAGGAGTTCACTACTCACTCGGATTAAAGTCAAGTCACCTATGGTCATCCTGGGAAAATTTAAGTCTCTTCTAGCAACAATGTTATAAAAGAAGACTTAACATTTCGTGGTTCGGTTTTTATACAAACTCTTTTGTATAAGATACCCCTCGCGCACGTGTCTCCACAAGAATGATCAAGATCAGATCATTTGTAGTACTTTACAATAATTATAACAACTACAATATGGGTCGTATCAGTACTGTTACTAGGATAAGGCACCCAACCTTATCCATATACTATAGACCATTTAGGTTATCACTTAAACATAATCTACTTGTATGACACCACATACACGTTTAAGTTATATCAGATAACCTTGGATCTTAGGTTAATGGATTATTGCACAAGTAATATAAAATTAATCAACCATTGACTCAACTAACATAAAACTACGAGGCTTTAGGGCATACACCTCAAAAATCTTCCACTTGCACTAAAGTCGGGGAAATATGAGTCGGTGAGACATGTATCCTAGGGCATACACTATACCTTACATGCTCTCCCACTTGTCCTAGCACACTAAAAACATGTCTCGTAGTCCTAGACAGTCTAGGCGATCCTCTCACACTTTAGCCTAGAGAATCCTTTTATATAATACAAACAATTATGTCAATAAGAACCATTTGTTCACCAACGAGATGTACTCACATTCCATGTTATTCCTTCCACTAGGAGCTTACATATGATCCTTGAATCACGTTATCGCATAAAGTGAATAAATTAAGTTATATTTGAAATAGTTTTCAAATATATCAAGACACCTTGAACATAGGCAAATTATTGCTTCACAAGCAAAATACTGTCTCTCAGTTTAATAAACACCATCTACGATAAAACATGGATTTCTCTAAATCCAATATGAAATAGTGTAACTCATAAAAAATCAAATCTAAACTATATACACTAAAGTTTCATTATTCGTAAGTTTTAATTTTCAACACTCAATGGTCGTACCATGGAATTCCTCGATTAAACCACCCAATTATATATTAAATGTTAATGAAGCCTCATGTATAGGATTGGCAACAGGGCTGGGGTGGAGCGGGGGGATCCCCCGTCCCCGGCCTCGTGGGGGAAATTCACCCCTATCCCTACCCCCGTTCCAACTATTTAAAGGCGGGGATTCCCCGTCGGGGAATGGGATCTCCACGAGGCCCCATTCCCCGTTTCCCCACGGGGAATCCCCTACCATATTCAATTTATGGCCTTTTTTTTTTAGTTTTTTATGTTTGGGCTTGGCTTCTTAAGCTTAGAGTTAGAAATTGGACATTTAATATTGGGCTCCAATCCAACACTATATATTATAAACATATATATAAATAAATTATTTTATATATTATAAATATATATTTATAAAAATATAAATATATCAAATCGGGGTCGGGGATTAATCAGGGTCGGGGTCGGGGTCGGGGACAGGGTAGGGATACCATCCTTGTCCCTACCTCGTCTCCGGATGGGACCCCAAAAATTTTCTCTAGTTTGACCCTATCTCCAATCAAACCGGGGATTCCCTGCCCAGATCGGGGAAGTCCCCGCGAGGACCCAACCCCACAAGGAATTTTTCCAACCCTACTCATGTAAAATTGATATCCCCTCAACATTTGAGGTGTCTTAGGAAACATTTTCCTTGGACATATCAATGTCGTTATAGATTGGTACATTACCATTCCATCTTTAGCAATCACATCGAACATTAAACAACTACTTTGTAAATGTAAGATGAATGAAATAAATTAAACAACATGTCCTAAACATCTGTATGTGGACTTTTAATATACAAAATCACTTCAGATCAACTATTTGAAATTTGTTGAACAGTCAAAACTTGTATATTGATTTTCACTTCATTCATAATGAGAAAATATCAATATAGAACAGATAAATATCCATGGTTCATTTTCTTGTCTGTACATGAAGATCGTCGTCACTTAAAGTCATTGATTATGATACTATATCAAAAAATTTCTTGAAATTTTATAGACGCTTTGAACTCCTTTTCATAAAAGAATGTATTCATTTTTACACATCTCATATGCAATAATGAATGCACTAAGGCTCTTCCGTAAAACTAGGTAGAAAATTGACTCATTGTCTATTTTCACCCAATAGTTTTAGGTGAAAAAATGACTCATAGTCTATTTTCACCCAACAATTTTAGCATGGGTTTTCACCTAAAGTCAAAAGTCTTATTTTGACTATATCTCCAAATACTACACTTTCAAGCTTTCTTTTCGTAGACCTCTGCATATCCTATGAGGTAACCTCATCAATGAAAGTCTAGAAAAATCTTATTGAGACTAAGTACAGTATTTCATCTCATAATTATGACTTTAATAACTATCGTCAACTTCTTTCAATACTTGTCATCTAGTATGACAGCTTTGACTTCGAATAAGTCTTAGCGTAGGTTAAGTCACCGCACGCTCTCCCACTATTGAAAGATTCATAAGTTCTCTTCCACTACTAAAAGATTCATAAGTTGTCATTTTGTCATCTTATATGACAATAAAGACTTCAGGTAAACCTTGTCATAAAGGTCAAGTTATCTCATAGCTCTCTCATTACCATGAAAACTTATTTGTTTGATGGTTAGAAATTGATGTTCAAATGAAACAAAAGGTTAACAATGCTTGTTAACTATTACGTGGTGTTACTTGAAATAAATTCATCAACACGGTCTGCACCCTTCAACTTTCCAAATAAATAAGTATTTGTCATACAAACACATCATTTACTTTGGAAAGTCCAAAGGAATACTTAGGTATCTTTTGAACATTACTTTCAGTAAGGGCTTGTTTTGACACAAGTGTCTCAACTTACCCAAAACCTGAAATGTCATAAACAAGTTTTATAACACTTCCATGACAAACAATGTTTTGCAAAGATGCTGGCAGAAATAACGTTCAAAACAGTGCAATCTATATCGCATTATCTTAATAAAGTTAGCCTTCAATATAATTTAAAAACATTAGGACTCAGTTCAATAGAGAACTTAAAAGGGGGATTTTTAAATATAAAAAATTGGGCCAAACTATTTACAATCTGTAGCTAAACTATCTTCTTCTTCTTCTTCTTCTTCTTCTTCTCCTCCTCCTCCTCCTCCTCATCTGTAGCTAAACTATCATCTTCTCCTCCAATTCCTCCTCCTCCTCATTCTTCTTCTTCTTCTCCTCCTTCTTCTCCTTCTCCTTCTCCTTCTCCTTCTCCTTCTTCTTCCATCATGTTGCTCCACGTTGACTTGCTTCTTTTCCATCACGCTGCTTCACGATGTTTCTTCAATCAAAGTTGTTTCGTCCACGTTGACTTGCTTCTTTTCCATCATGCTGCTTCACGACGTTTCTTCAATCGAAGTTGTTTCGTCTTCCAACATTTTTCTATTTAGGTCCTTTTCTTCAATCGACTTGGTTCATCGAGCTGCTTCCCCCCCCCCCCCCCCCCCCCCCATTTACGTCCCTTTTTCGTCCACCATCTTGGTCCTCTTCTTCTTCTTCTTTTTAATCCTTCTGATGCTTCTTCTACCACTACATCAACATCAAACGGTATAACTCTTTTCTTTTCGTGATTATAGTTATTAAGTCTGATTCTTGTTTCTTGTTTAGTGGTAATATTTATTAACCCTAAATTTTGTGTACAAATGGTAAGCAACATCAAAAGGAAGACTGTTAAAAAAGAAAGATCATCAAATAAACAAAAGAACATAAAAACTCAAAAGGGAAAACAAGGGAAACTAAAACTAAAAATATAAACAAACTATGATAGACATTGATAGTGGTATATGTCTATCAATGCTATGAGCATTTTCTCATATATTTTATATTATCTATTATTCATGCCACTACCAATGTATATACATTATGTTTTCTTAGATACGTTTAGTTGGGGCCACTTACAGTTGGTGTTTTGATATTTCTTTTATAGATAGTGTTTTTATCATTCATAGCCTACTTACAACTGTCAAGCTCTAGCATATAAAGAGACAATAGACAGTGATAGAATTTAGGTTTCCATCAGTGTCTATCAATGATAGACAATGATGGATTTCCATCAATGTCTATTAATGATAGACACTGATAGACTTCTATCACAATGATAGACAGTGATAGATACTATCACTGTCTATCATTGATAGACATTGATAGACTTCCATCACTATCTATTGATGATAGACAGTGATAGAAGTCATTAAATGATAATAGTAAGTGATAGTTTATGATAGAATATAGACATATATCATTTTTTTTATTGTTGATACTTGTATGTTGAAACAGGTGGAACAAGAACATGAACATTAAATGATAATGCAAGACCAGAACAAGCATTTAAAGATAACAGTATGCATTTCATTAGATGTAATATAAATTATAAAAAACCAATTAGATGATAGGAATTTAAATACTTTTAGAAATGGTCTTTTCGGACACTTTTAAATATAAAAATTGAGAAAATGCCCACGATGCATAAACTACCTTCTAAGATGACAATGCATCATAAATAAGCCAACTGTCTTGGCTTTTAACGTTAATGGGCATATAGCAGAGTTTGGATTAAAAGAGTTTTGTTTAATCACAGGTTTAAGTGGTACTCAACTACCATCAATAGATTTAGAAGAAAAAGAGCAAATTTCTGAACTTAGAAAAATAGTCTTTAAGAATGATGATTCGATTGATAGAAAAGACATTGAGAGGAGCATTAAGTTCCTACACGATTCTGAAAGTGATAGTGTCAAGGTTAAGTTGGCAAACCTCCTTCTCTTAGAGTTCTTTTTAATCCCAAGGCAAGGACACAATGTTGTTAATTGGAAACATGTTGACATATTGGACAATGAAGAAGAATTTAAAACCTATCCTTGGGGAAGATTGTCATATAACTTGACATATCAATTTTTCAAAAAGGCTTCTTCTACCGAAAAGGATTCTGTATGCCTTCAAGGTTTTCCTTTGACACTAGTTTATTGGGCATTTGAGATGATACCAAAACTTTCAACAATAGATATTGGATTTGGAAGAAAAATTTGCAATCAAAGTCTAAGAATAATATCATGGCAGTGCTTGGAACCTGATCATTGGAGAAATCTTGAAGAGAATATCTTTCAAAGAAATGATGTAAGTATTTTCTATAATTTCATACCCTCGTTTTTATTACTTGCAATGGTTTCAAACAAAAAACAGATAGTAGTCTATCATTGATAGACAGTGATAAACTTCTACCACTATCTATGAACAAAAACAAAGATAGACATATATCATAGAAAAACTTGTTAGTGTTTTCCTGTTTTTGACCTAATGATTTAACGTGTGTTTAAACATATAGTTTCGTGTAATTCCATTAGTTCCAATAGAAGAAGAATCATAATCAACCACCATCAAATATTTGATAGATTTGGAAGAAAATGAGAAGGAAAATATAGAAAGAGAAAGAAAAAAGAAGAAAAAATAAATGAAGGAAGAGATTTAATTGGAGGAAAAAATGAGCATGGGAAAAATATAATGGAGGAAATAGAAGAACTGAACAATGGTCAACAGAAGGTAGAAAAAGAGCAGAAAAGTTTTAAACAAGGCCAAGAAGAGATCATCAGAATGTTAAAAACCATCATAGAAAGACTGATCTATAGACTTCCAATTGAAAAGCTTTCACAAGAAGAACAAGAATAAGAGGTTGAGGAGACCATAGAAAAAACAAAGCTCCTTCTTGTAGGTTACAAATTCTTGAAAGAAATTATGAAATTGACAAAATGATGAATTATGTGGCAAATTATATAGCTCAAGTAAGTCTTTTGCAATGTATTATTTTATTTTTAAATGTAAACATACATTTACTAACTAAACTAAAATTGTTTTTCTTGTAAATTAAAATTGGGAATGAAGGAAAGGTTTGTATACAAGTTTTTGTACTGATGGATAGTGATTCACTGCCTATCAACGCATTTTTCTTCCATTTGTTTTGTGTCTTTTGTTATAGAAATCTCATTCTTTTTATTATCTTTGTGTTTGATTTATGTTTTTTGTTTTAGGAATCTTATACACAAACACAAGAGATTCAAAAACAAGATCATTTTGACGATATTCAATCTCTACCTTTGGAAACCCCAAAGACACAAGAATTAACAATAGTGTTCGAGGAAGAGGATGGAAAGTAAAAGGTTTGCTTTGCCTCTTAAGCTATGTGTTTCCTCTGTTAAGCTACATATTTTCTGTGTTAAGCTACCTATTATCATAAAAGTCAATTAGATCTATCACTGCCCATCAATGATAGACACTGATAGAATTCTATTAGTGCCTATCACTAACAGAAAATTCTTTGACTTTCTTTATTCTTATGTAACAATGACACATTACATTGTATGTATTATTGCAACAAAATGAATTTGAAGCTCTAGAGCATCTGGAAAAAACTGATGATGATCAACAGAAGGTAAACATCTAAGTTGAAATCTAAATGATAGACTTTTAACAGGAAATGTCTACCACTGATATACACTGATAGGATTCTATCAGTGATAGACATTCCTGATAGAAGTCAATGAGGTCAACCACTGCTCAACAGTGATAGACACTGATAGAATTCTATCAGTATCTATCAGTGATAGACATTCATAATAGAAGTCAATGAGGTCAATCACTGAACTGATGGAATTCTATAAGTGTATGGTATACTTCTATAACTTCCTTAATTCTCATGTTTGCAGGAAAAAGAATTTGAAGCTGGTGAACATATGGAAAAAACTGATCATGTTCAACAAAAGGATAAGGTAAATATATAGACGCTATGAAAGAAAATAAAGCGATAGGTTGTCTTCTTAAGTATTATAGAATTTTGAATCTATTGCGGGAAGTTGAGCTTGAAGAAGAAGAGGAATTTGATCTATCTGACAAAGAAGAAAAAAAAAAGTGAAGATTAAAACTAAAATATGAAAAAAAACATGAAAATATAATTAATTAAGGTTAATGATATTTATAAAATACTATCAATGTCTAACGCTATACTATTACTTTATTTATTATAGCCTGTTGATAAAGGAAAAAATGTTGTTGAACAAGAAGTGCATGTTGAAGAACAAGTTATTGAGGAAGAAACTAAAGAAGAAAATGAGAATGAAAAGAAAAAAGACTTGAAAATAAAAGAAAACAACCAAAAGAAAAGGACGTAACCAAGAGTTGTTGTTGTCAGTCATATCTAACTAGAAATTTGTACATATGAGTTGATATAATGATGAATAGAGTGATAGTGGTCAATCACTATCTATCAATGATGATAGATAGTGATAGATCACTATCATGTCTATCAACAGTATATAGTGAGAGATTTATGGTAAATCCATTTGTTTGTCACAAATATGTTCATATACTTATTGATACATATATATAAATAGTTGATGATATCATGATATGTAGTTTTTAAATTCTAACATTTAACTTTCTTTCTTGTTACTATTATTTTAGGTTGCTGAAGCTACAGGAAAAGGAAAATGTACAAAGTTTAGACCAGAAGTATTAGATGATGAAAAGTAAATTGTCGATGAGAGGCCCAAGAGAAAAAGAAACAAACAGTAAAGGCAAAGGAAATGAACAAAGCATCTCCTAAAAAGAAGAAAAAGATCGAAACGACTTCATTGATGGACAGTGCTCCAAGCTTCAGTTTAAACATCTCTCAACTAAACTCTCAAACTCAATCTCCTCGATATGAATCTCAACCTTCTCAAACTTAATGTTAGAACTTGATTTTAGAATGTTATTGAAAAAGACTACAATACTACTAACATTGAACTATGTTATTTTGTGAATGATATTTTGTGAATGTTACAATTGGGTTGTTTTCGGTTGATTCTTGAATACTCATTTACTTTTGGCATCAATTGGTTGATACCCATTGTGTTTCAACTTTGGATTCAAGTTTGTGAAGGTATTGAGGTGTTGTTCAGTGAAGTTGTATTTGTTTTAGCGAGTTTTGGTAAGTTTTAGGCTTTGATGACCCTCCTGTGGATTAATTTCAGTTGTTGAGAAATTTTGGTAAAGTCATTTGGAAGTGATTTTTTTTTACGAAGCTACATATGGATAATTTATTTGAGACATTGGTAGTGAAGTATGTATTTGATTCAAGCTTTAATCATGTAAGCCTAATTTCAAATTATGATTAGGGGTTGATTCAAGAATTTCATTCAAGAGAGTTTGGTTTGCTAATTATTTGGGCTTAAAATTGGAGGTTGGAAAGTGAATTCGAATTGGACCACACCTTAGGTAAGGTTATCTGGAAATATTTTGTAATATTTGGGTGTTTGAATTTTGACCTTAACTATTAATTTTAAAGCTTGGTTTATGTTTAGGCTTGATTAAGGATTCAAGAATTTCACAAAGATTCAATTGCTTTTTGGTTCGACCTAATATCAAGGTAAGTAATCTTACTACTGGAACTTCCCACGGGCCAGGAATTAGATGTATGCTAGCATGATAAATGAATGTTATGGCAGAATGACAGCATGATAGACTGATAGTATAATATGATCAAAGTATGTTCTGGCACGAGATTTGAAATATTTATTTGTGCACATAAACACTTAAATGCTAGTATGAGATGGTATGTGATTCTATATGGATATATTTGATCGGATGATGTTGAGGTATATGTGTATATTGTAGAGCCATGATGTTGAGGTATATATGTATGTCATAGATTCATATAGTGATAATTATGATGTTGAGAATGTGCAAGTGTCCTTACTGTTTAGTAAGATGCCCATTAGACTTTGTGTTTCCTTCGGGATTCACCAGCTTGTGTTTCCTTCAGGATTCACTAGTTTATGTTTCCTTCCAGATTCACCAGTTTGTGTTTCCTTCGGGATTCACCAGAGGTAGTGGGCATACTTAACTACGGTAGGATAGAACTCAGCCTCCTTCTAGTTTCATGTGTATATGTGTCCCATGAGAATTAGAGCAGTTTATATGTTTCACCTGAGGTGGGTATCTAGAGGACATAGATGCCTAGTTTGACCCCAGTAGTGGGGTTACTTACTGAGTATTTTAGACTCGTTCTTTCTTATGTTGTTGTTTTAGGTAAGGGTAGAGATGCACCGGCGATGGACAAACGGAATTCTTGATCGAGCCACTGGGACTAGTTTTTACGCTTCTGCATTATGAGATTTAGAGTTCTTTTCATGTTTCTTTTAATTTTTAGTTTTGATGTTTAAAACTTACTTTAAGAATCGTTTTTTCATATTTATTTATTATCCTTTATGATTTATGGGTACCCTACTATTGATTTAGTATTTGAATTTAATGAAAGTCTTTTGAACTTACCTTATTTAATTAGTATTTGATTCGCCATAACCGAGTGTCGTTTTGAGTTTCATGCATTTATGTATTTAATAATGGCCTAACTTAAGTCCTAGGGGGTCGGGTCATTACACGGCGAGTCAGGCCACTCTCGCTCATACAAATCAAAGGGTCGGTCTCATAAACAGGGTTCATAACTCACTCAGGATTGAGGTCGAGTTACCTATGGTCATCCTATGAAATGATAACCTTTTTAGTCAACAGTGTTATAAAGAGAGTTTAATCATTTCGTGCTCCCAGTATAGAATAGCCTCACTCGCATGTCTCTACATGAACGACTTGAATTAAATCGTTTATAACACTTACATCTTTGTAATATTTACAAAGTGGGTCGTATCTATAATGTCACCAAGATAAGACACCCAACCTTATATATATACTACAAACTATTTAGGTTATTACTTGAACGTGATCCATTTGTATGTCTACCACATATTGTTCAAGTTACATAATATAATCTTAAATCTTTCCTTAATGTATAATTGAATATCTAAGATAATCAATCATTATTTCAAATAACTTATAAACTACTAGACTTTAGGGCATACATCCCAACAAGTTATACTCCAAATTTAGATATTCATTAAACAAACTTTGATTCTAAAACTTAAAAAAAAAAAAAAAAAAAAAAAAGTAAACCTGAGTTAAATCGTTTAAAAAAGAAAAGTTCTTATTTCAAAAATCCGTTTTAGAAAGTAGGCAACTTATTTTATATCAAATTTCATTGTCGAAACTCAATATTTAAAACTTGAAAGGTTCTTATTTTAGAAATTTATCTTTAAAAAAATGGTAATTTATTTTATTTCAAACTTCATAACGACCATGGGGAATGTTGTTCAAATCTCTCCATGTGTATCTCTCAAAAAAAGAAAACAAAGAAGAAGAAGAAGAAGAAAGAACACTTGTTATGGGGGTATCGAGGTAGACAGTGAAGGGGAAAGGGGGGGTAATTTAATTTTGTAGATGTTAGGAGGGTCTCGTAAGCAATGTCGATGAAAATATCGAATAGTCTATCAATGATAAATATGAAAAAAAATCTCAAAAGAATATGATGATAAACAAAGAAATTGATAAGGGTGCTAAGATGAAGGCATTCAGAAAATTTTATAACCTGAAAGGCCCCAACCAACTTTGATGCAAATTATAAGAGTTGAGTTGGGTCAAACTAATTTTCAACTTGGATTAAGTTGAAAATTTCACAAACTAAGAAAAATTTTAAATTAGTGTTACACATAAATATGGTGATCTATGAGTGATTCATGATTATGGCCTACCCGTGATAGACAAAAGTAATAGTATATCAGTTATTGACTATACTTAAAATAATTACATAAAAATATTCATATTGTTTCAGAAAAAAAATTAAAAATAATAATTTTAAAATATTTATTTGTGTGATAGCATATTGGTAAATTGGTAATAACCAATTTTGCCACCTATTATAATTTTCTTAATTTTCAACTTTAAATTTGTTTAAAAAAACTAATTCATGAGAGCTAACGTGTCAAAATTCAAAGGCATGTATTATAATATGTACAACTTTATTTCAACTATCTAATAGATTAATATCGTTGCTAAATATCATTGTTCCCACATATAATACATTGCTAATAACAAAAGAAGATATATTCTTCGCATCATTTACAACATCAATCAGAAATTAATTTTTACACATGAGTAGTAACAATAATTTTCATCATCTTAGAGAAAAACTCTTTAGTGTAATTTTAGGAAACAATTTTAAAGCTCAATAGAGTTAAACGGAACTTTTCAAATTTAAGCCTAAAACATACAAAAAAAAGTATTGATATGATTATACCTTAAATTTTTAAAATTTGAAAAGGTAGAAATTTATGATTGAACTTCTCATTAAAATGTATTTCAAAATAAACTGAAAGAGGAAAAAGGTACATACTCAACAGCATGCATTATTAAATGAAGCAAACCTATGGAATGTTAGAAGTAAAACAAAAATGTTGTGAAATAGAGATATGATAAACTTCACATATGGTTTTACTTACTTGTGTCATTGTTGAAAAGATTAATCTGTTAATGGAGCATCAACAGGAGCAGGTTCAGCACATATACGTGGGTTTTGCTTTCCAGAAATGGTGGGCTTGACATTAGCACATTGAGATGTAATCGGTCCTCGACTTCCACTGTAAGTTAGGTCAATATCAGCAACTTCTACACCTTCACATGGTATACTTTTACTGCAAAGAAGTTTGACTGCGACCGGAGTAGCGGAAGTGCCTCTGATATTTTTGATACTGACGTTGCTGATCTTAATTTTTGATGGAACCTAAAACATACCAAAAAAAGTATTGATATGATTATACCTCAAATTTGCACTTTTCTTTAAAAGAAAAAAAAAAGAATATTTCTTGAAGTAACCAAGTTTTAAATGAATTAGAGGAATAATTTCAATACATGCCTTTCGGTTGCATTGATTATATGGACAATATTCTTGGTCTATAATGACAGGATTACTGACGTTAACCATTTCAATATCTTCGAAATGAATATCAGAGGCTGCGAATGCGACAGCAGAATCTGGCCATGTTTTGATCCTGACACCGTTTGAAGTATTGATTATAGCATGCTTTCACGGTAACTCCTATCACATCTTTTTCCTTGGTGTACTTGCCTAAGCTTCCTATGCTAATGCCATGTTCTGGTCCGCAAGTTACACTAGTAATAGTTACATGCTTGTTACTGGCTCCAATAGACACACAATCATCCCTAGTTGTGATTTTTGAATCGAGAATGGTAATCTCTTCTGAGCTACTTATGTGAATCCCATCGGTGTTGGGGCTATGGTCCGTGCAATAATTGTCACGTGTTGAAAAGTAAAATTCTTGCAACCCAAAAGATTGATGTGGAAATTCTTACTATCCAAGGAAGTAATGTCCTTCACTATTGAATTGGTGACGAAACTGAACTTCAAATTCTGAAACGTTTAAACAAAAAAAAGAGAGGAAAAAAACTATGAGTTGAAGACAATTGAAATTATGTATTTTTAAATTATATATCAATTGGGGAAAAATATAAGTTAATATATATATAATTAGAGATTTTACCATTGGAAGTTTGGTACATTCTTTATTTTTATGGCAATCATTCTTTTCCCAACCTATTTTTCCTTTACCATCAAAAACTCCAGTGTCTGACAATGTTAGTTGATCAATATATCGGAAAATAACCAATCCCTCTCCTTTTGGATGGAGAGGAGCTTCTAATGTCCCTTCGACTTGAACCTCAATAGGAACACTCTTGCAAGGACCTATGAGCCTAGACTCACTTAATTGGTAAACTCCTTTTGGAATCAACAATTTACTTGGAGTGGTCGATGCACATGCTTCCTTCCATGCATTTTCTAAGGCCTGTAAGTTGAATTATTTCATCAAATTAAAATTTCTATATAAATTTATTTTTTTTATTAATTATACATATACTTACCTGAGTAATATCAGTATTAGGTTTGGCACCATAATTAGTAACATCAAAAATGAATTGACCTTTAGTTGTAGATACAAACAATAACAACAAAGATAATAATGCTACGATGTTTGATCTCAATCCAATCATTTCTACGCCTTTTACTTACTCTAATCTCCTTTTCGTTTATAATTGCTAACTTAGAAATTTGAATGAATATGCAAATTCATTCAACCCTCTTTATATGGGAGAAGAAAATCGAAATTGTGTTGAAAATTCTCTTCCAACTTCTATTTACTATATTTGTCAAAGATTCAATCAAAGGTTGAAGATAAATCATCATTTGTTTGTCAAAAAAAATAGCCATTCCTACAACATTTGAATGACTATTTCTCTCAATCCCATAAAATTCATTCCTTAAATTTCTCACTATGAGACCAACACGCACGTCCACACCTCATAATGTGCAACAAGTGGCTTAAAGCAAGTTTGAACAAAACATTATTACTTAAATTGCTATTTGCAAGAAGTGTGGCTCAAATATCTCTAAATTTATTTAAATAGTTTATTAATAGGGTAATTAGAATGTGATAGACATCTATCACACACTAATAGATTTCTATCGCCGTTTATCAATAATAGATTGTGATATTATGCTATATTTGTAAATAAGTTGGTTCATTTTTCTTTATTTAAAAACTCCCTTTATTAATATATATGTGAATCTCACCTGAAATTGAAATAGTTCTATGTTCCGCTTAACACTTGTAAATATTATTTGGAATAACTTCAAAAAATAATGATAATTATAATAAATTAACAAAATCAATTTCCGTTTTGAGGAAAATAATAAGTTAAATAATGTTTTGTATACCTTATTGAGCAATTTTAGATGGTCAAAAGTGTACTTATAAAGAATCTTAACAAATAAAGAGTATTTTACAAAGTTGGATTAACTTATAAACTATTTATTTAAAGAAATAATGTTGTGATGGATCATTATCCAAAATAACTTCATAATGATTAACTGACATTTTTCAAATTTTGGTATATATATATATATATATATATATATATAACAAACACAATTACAATTGGTAGAATAACTTTTAAAAATTTTGGTATATATAGCACTTTTGAAAAAAGGTGAGATATAAAATTATTTATTGAAATTATTAAGAAAAATGTTTAAAGTAGAAGTATTGCAAACACATCCTAATTATCTGCTTAAACAAGAAAATATGATAGAGAAGAGCAACTTAACATGGAGGGGTTTTTTCGACAATATTGATGAGGGAGATCAAACTTCTAACTTTGAAGTTGATAATATATTTGTTAGGTTAGTTGAACCATTTCATACTCATTTTGGTTAAGAGAAAATGTGTTTGTTGCTGAAAAATTAGTGAAATATTATTTAGGACATTGATAAGAATGCTATGTGATGTAATTAATATTGTCTTATTTCTTAGCCACTAAAAATAATATTTTTATTTATTCGATGTTCTATATTACATATGTCATTGTTAACCGTCAAAATTTAATAATATAAGTTTGAATTTAATTGATGGGTTAGCACTCAAGAGCCACCCTACCACTATTTACTAAAAGAACGTTTATACTATTATTGGAAGTTGAATTCCCACTATTTGTTTCTGTAAGTTAATTACAAATTAAATTACTATAGTGATGGTTAAATGAAACATTTAAATACCCACTTCAAAAAAATCACTTTCTAGTAATGTACAAAATGCGTTGTTTATGGTCAAAAAGCACTATTAAAAGTATTAGCAACGTGGAGACCCGCATTATTAAGAATGTCGTTATAGCCATGTAGCTTAAGGTTTTAGTGACATATTTATTGTGCATTGCTAAAAGTCTACTTTTACTAACACGTAGGCATTACTAAATACATACTTTTAGGAACATATTATTCGTAACTATTTCTTTTATACAGTGACGTTGAAAATGTGTCTCTAAAATTTACGTTTTAATACTATTGCAACATATTCAAGTGTTGTTAAAATTAATATATCATGCCACTATAACTTTGAAGTTACTTGTTTTAAAACTCTGATTTACTGGACGTTATAAAAAACGTCGAAAAAGTATTTGATTAATTAAAAATTATATTCAATTTAATATATAAAGCTATTATAAAATTTAAAATATAATAATCTTTTGAAAAAAAATTAAGAGTCAACTAATCAATTTATATTTGAAACTAAAATTACAAGTGATGATACACATTTCCAACTCTATCATTGAAAACAAAATAAAATAATACAAACTTAGCCACAAGTTTACATGATAATATGTAACGACCCGACTCCCTAGGACTTAAACTAGGTTGTTACTATAGACATGCATGCATGCAATTCAAATTGACATCCTTTTTTATGACTTAGTAAAATAAAAAAAAATTGCATAAAATAATAAACTTTATTAAAACTACATATCTGAAATTCATTTGGTAGGATACCCTTAAAACAATAATAATAATAATAATAAAAAAAAAAAAAAAAAAAAACTAGAAAAAGTTTTTAAAAGTCTAAAACACAAATACCAAAACTTCGAATTCAAATCTCAAGACTAGAAATTTTAAAACATAAAATCCTAGAAACTTGAGCGGAAGCATATGACTTGTCCTAATGGCTCGATCACGGATTTTGTCTGTCATTCACCAATGTGCCTTTACCTTTTCCTAAAAAAGAAACATGAAAAAGAATTAGTACAAAATACTCAGTAAGTAACACGACCACTAGGTAAGGCTAAGCATTTATGTCAAATAAATGCAATACGAACGGTAACATTATAATAGTTGGACCTAAAGATTTCTCTTACTTGGGCTCACTCTTTTACCTTTCCCCTAGACGTCCGTCACTTTCACACATATCATTCTAGTAGTAATGCCACTTACCTTAGAATTTAGGCCCATGTTCAATCATCCTATTAATATATATTGTAAAAAAAAAAAAACTAAATCATACTCATACATATAACATGCTTCAAACATATATATCACATGCTCGTATAAGTCTTAGAACCAACATAACTATCCTTAATTTTTATCGCCAGGCATGAGGATGGTTCCAATAGTGATTACTTACCTCAAAATTTAAATTAAAAAAAAAACCCAAACAAACTTATCTTCTCCTGTCAAACAAGACCTTAAAACAAGGCCTAAAATAATAAATACAAAATTAAATTTAAAAAAATCTGAAATCCAAATCTCAATCTAAATAATTCCACCCAACAAGCGGTTTACCCGAAACCAGTTCGAAACTTCAAAATCAAACCACCTCCACTATTAATCTGCAAAAATCACCCTTTTAACTTAGCTGGACAGTAGCTTATGACTTCCAAACTTGAATCTAGAAATCCAAACATAATGGCTTTATCTCCAATTAACTTGCAATTTAATGGTATTCAGGATTTTGCAAGGAAACCCACAAAGCACCAAGTACTTACTCAAAATACCAATTCCAACGAGAAATCAGTGGTTGCTTGAACAGATCCGATGAAGACCTCTAGCGACGGAGACCAGCGGCACGGGACGGTGGCAGAGCACTGGTGCGGACCAGCAGCTAGCAACGGGGCGCGTTGCAGATGGCTGGGATGAATGACGGGGATGACTGGGCTCCTCGCCGAACGACCGGAAAGGGAGAGGCACGGAAAAACTTCAGGCGGCTAGTCGGCGTCTGAGGTTAGGGACCGAAGCAGGTGAAATGCGCGACTTGGAGAAGAAGACTGGCGACTGGGCTCGGCAACTTCGACAGAGATGGCAGCGTTGGAGCGAGCGGCTAGGGCTGGAAGAAAATCCGGTGGCGGCTAGGGGACAGCTAGGGCTCGGGAGGGATGTTGAATGCCTTCGTGAAGACTTCTTCTTCTTCTTTTTCTTCCGTAACACGCGCGTAGGAGGAGGGAAAGCAAAATTTTATTTAATTTTTTTTCTTCTTTTTAACTCTTATTTAACTTTACCCACAACTAATAAATATATACAACTCTTTCTTTTTCCATTTCCTTTTTTAGTTTCAAATCCACAATCTTTTTGCATTTGAAATCCCAAATCCTTTTTGGGAAAATAAATTCTAAATCGATTATCTCAATTCAATCTATTTAATTCCAATTTCTTCTCCAAATTACAAAATAAAACCAAATCTCCCAATTTTAATTTCAATTTTTCAAAATAAATTAAAATTGAAAAAATCCAAATAAATTACGCTAGAAGGCAGTAGCATGCATTTCACACAACGTTGCGACACTGCATTAAAAAATTGCAACACTCCAGACTTTGACGAAATGGCAAGGCTAGCGTGCGCACGTGTTTTGGAGGGCAAGGCTTAGCAGCACCCTACATGACGCTACGACTAGAAAAAGCCAACGTAGCTACACTCCTCTACGACTTAGCTATGTTCAGCCTACAACAATAAAAGGTCCCTCTATTTTTAAGGTAATTTTTATGGAGAAAAAAGTGAGGAAGACAACCCCTAGCTCGATTTTTCTTCCTTTTTCACATCTTAGCTTAGGATGTTAGGATTTTGGGTTGTAATTATGGATTGGAGATCCTTCTCTCTTCTTTCTTTGTCTATGGAGATGTTGAGGTAAGTAGTTCTTTTCTTGTTCTTGGGACTAGACCCTATATAATTTCTTTGAGGATTATCCTGTATAAATTTCATATGGTAATTATGCCTCTTTGAATCCATTTTAATTATTAAGGTATGTTCTTGAATGGATTGATGCTCATACCCTTGAATGTATGTTATAGTTAATTGATTTAGGACTCGCGCATTTTCCTTACATTCGTCTATGCTCTAGTCACAATGTAACAATTAGTTGAATCTTGTATCTAGGTTTTATAGGTTGGACTTGAATCTTAGATTGCTTGATTTAATTAGGTTCAAAGAAAATTGGTTAATTAATTAGGCTTTCCAAGTTAATTAAGCATACAATGGAACCCTAAAATTTAATGTGCATGTGTTTAGTCTTAATTTATCGAACCCAATTAGGATTTAAGGTTTGTAGTTTAATTAGGGTTTATGCTTTAATTAATAATTAGGGCGCATAATCAGCGTAATATGATGAGTTGTCTACCACTATCAAGGCGAATTTGTGATAAGGTTGTCAATCCAACACATAAACGCAAATCTAATTTAGATCAAGATTCAAAGAAATCATAGAATGAAGCACATTAAATCTAATTAAAGAAATCTCAAGAATTAAACATAGAAACTCTTACTCTAAGAAATTAGATAGGAATTACCTCATAAATTCATACACAAATTCAAGAAGAAAATTTGATCTATCGATTAAAACCCAAAATTAAATGAAAATCTAACCTAAAGATGCTGAAAAGATAAAGGAAAAGGAAGAACTAGGAGCTACTCCTCAGCCTCCATCAAAATCGGAATCCTTTTTTGACCTAAATTGAAGAAAAACTTACATAGAAATTAGATGTAGCGTTGCAACGCACTTGAGAGCGTTACAACTCTCTTCTCGACACAATCCCCTAAAGTTGGAGTAGAGTTGAGCTTCTGGTGCGATGTTGCCTTGCGCGCGCACGTTGGTGGCACTCCATTGCACTAGGGTTGTGACGCTCCAATCAGGGAAATTTTAGTCATTTCTCCTCCTTTGAAGCTCGGATGCTTAAATTACCTCCAAATTGCTTCAAATTAACCCCGTTTTATTCCAAATGCTCAGTTCTACCCCTTGAGCACTCAACATCTACAAAATAGGATAATTAACATTAAAAATTCATTTACGAGCCTAAATTAAGCTAGGAATTATAGCTCTTTTTTAGAGTTATCACAATCACACAACCATGTTCTAAAACAAACACCAAACAAAATAAAACCTTAAGCATGTCCTCTTAAATCATACTAAAGGGACTAATCAAAGTAAGTATCCCAAATACGATCGGGTAGGGGATCAAAAGCATAACCATGTTCTAAAACAAACACCAAACTACTTCTATGAAGGAACCCTTATACAAGAGTACTCCTAAGTGAAAGCGGATCGTTCCAAACTCATTATGACAAAATTAACACATTTACAATCTAACAAACAGTTATGCAATATACAACAAATTACCGGCATGTTTTTAACAATTAAACAACAAGAAGAGAGCAAGAACACGTACCAGTTGAAGAACTCTTCTTCACCAAAAACTCGCTCTCGAACAATGGACTGCTCCTCTCGCTCTCGCTGGAAAGTCCAAGCAATTGTTCACCAAATCACGGTCGTCTACCCACGAACGGCCTCCACATGAACACAACAATGGGGATGACACCACCACTTAGAATCCTCGGTATTCTAGGTGTGAGAATCCAGGAGGTGTGGGCTCTGTTGGATTTGGTAGAGGGAAGGAGGAAACGAAGATTGTATACCATGACTAAGCAAGTGGGAGAATATCGGGCCTATGATGCGTTATTTTGTGTGATGAAATAATGGAATGAAATGCGGTGATGGAAATGCATTGAGCAACAAGTTTTCTCAGTGGAATCCAAGTATAAATCCCTCTGAGTTTCCTGGTAAGTCCAGGGTCGAACTCAGGGACTAGGGAAAATGGTATGCGGTGATAATTTTTTAAGAAGACTTTGCAGTAACCAATCAATCAAAGAGTTGTTTTTGGGTTGTTGTTTACGGTATAAAAAGTATGCGGTAGATTTGAGAAAAGTTCGATTATGTGGTAGATACACTGCATATGTGGAGGAACGGGTTGAGAAGGTCTTTAGCTAGCGTTTCTCGGGAATGCGTCAAACTATGCGATCATGCTACACTCATGTGACAGCAAATCATTTTCCAATGCAAATGTCGTGCTCCTAGTTCTAGGATGCATGTGATGAATGCGATAATGTCCATAGAGCTTATTCCTAAGTCTCTATTTTTTGTCTATGCGATGATGCAAGATGCACACAACGACAAGGTGACCGCACACAATCATAACCTATCTCTAGGATGCATGTGATGCGTTAATAGCAAACAGTGTTTATTCCTAAGCTCCTATCTCTTGATTATGCGTTCTAATCTGACTCTCCCAAGCCTAGATTCTAACCTGACTTTTTCAAGCCTAGATTCTATCCTTAGACTACCCTCCCGAGTATCTCTAATGGACGAATGATGCATACATAATACAAGATAATCGCATAGAATGAAGATCTCCAGTTATGCTAACTAAGTGCTTCTCAACCCATTCGGCAAATTTAGCTATTCATGAGTAATAAACAGAGAGTGAAAAAATATAAAGAAGTAAATTCCATTTCAATAGATAATTTTAAGTGCAAAATGACAATGGAAGATAAGGATAGAGAGCCTGGTAGCAATCCCTTACTTCCCAAGGCGTTTATACTGTCAACTATATTCTGTTCAAAAGATATTCCTACTTCCGCAGGAGCTTGCCCTCTCTCTAAACTCGACGCTTCCAACACTCTTCCAAGTTCACCGGAACGATCTCTCGACACAATCACGCTTCTCTCACTTCCGCCTTAAATAAAAGAAAATCTAAGAACAAGGCTATTCTATCTAAGGGAAAATTCTCTAACTATCCGAACTTCTTTACTGAAGGTTGCCTTCGATATTTATAGAGCTTTAGGGTGAAAAGCGTCTTCTCCCTTATGATTGCACTGATGGGATGGCATTAATTCTCTATCTGATGCGCCGAATATTTTTCACCGAAAAGCTGATTGTACTCACTACAATAGTTCGTTAGCGGCTTATCAACTTAATTCGAATTCGACCGTCATCAGCTTTCTGTCTCATCGTGATTTATTATGCTTTTCACCCAGATGCGCCCACCAAGTTGCGCCGGCTCTATGCAGCAATCCTTCTTAAACAGATATTTGCGAGCACAAATCACCGCAAAGCCTTGCGGTAACGCTGCGCTCAACCATTGATTTCTTATGATCGCATTTTCCATCTTGCGACAATGCATATTCTGCATAAAAATACAAAGTTAACTGTTTTCATGCGATGAGCGCATGCGACCGCAATGTCATGAACTTAATGCTTTTTGGACGCAATTTTATATATTTTATCAACACAAACCTGCATTGTTTAATAACTTAGTACTGTAATAACGTGCATTTTTACCCGCTATCAGCCTATTGTATAGACAATGCTTGATTGTTTAGTAAATAGGTTGCGATCGTATAGACGATCGTTTAGTAATCGCTCGGGTATGCGATCGTTTAGAAAATAGCTAGACAATCGTTTAGCAAATCCTATGTGATTGTTTAGAAAGAAGCGCGTGTGTATACGATCGTGTTAAACACCCAGTACAATAAAATCTCCCACTTGCCCAAGTCTAGCTGCGGGCGGTCCCATAAACCAATGCTCTGAAGATGACCCTCGAATACTATAGCGGTGAGAGCCTTCGTAAATAGGTCAGCAACGTTTTGCTCCGAGGCGATCTTCGTGACAATCACGTCTCATCCATGCCCTATCTCGCGGATCGGATGATACTTCTGCTCTATGTGTTTGCCTCGCCTATGATTCATGAGATCTTTGGAGTTCGCCACAGCACCACTATTGTCACAATAGAGGGTGATGGGCCTAGACATATCTGGAACAACTTCTAGCTCTGTCAAGAACTTCCTGAGTTAGAAGGCCTTCTTAGCAGCTTCACAAGCCGCTACGTACTCGGCCTCCATCGTGGAGTCGGCGATGCCCCCTGCTTAGTGCTCCCCCACATCACAACTCCTCCGTTAAGAGTAAAACTGACCCTGAAGTGAGTCCTTATCAGTTCGAATGTCAGAATCTGTGTATCCAGTAAGGATCAAATCCCTAGATCCATACACAAGCATATAGTCCCTCGTTCTCCGAAGATACTTGAGAATCTTCTTAACTGCGGTTCAGTGACCTTAGCCTGGGTTAGCCTGATACCTATTGACTATTCCCACAGCATAGCAGATGTCTGGCCTAGTGCAGAGCATCGTATACATCAAACTGCCAACGACAAATGCATATGAGACCCGTCTCATCTCCTCAACCTCTTAAGGCGTCTTAGGACACATGTCCTTAGACAAAGTGACTTCATGCTGAATGGTAATAGGCCCCTTTTGAAGTTCTACATCGAGTACTTGAGTAAGATCTTATCAATATACGATGCCTGAGACAGCGCTAGCACTTTGTTTTTGCGATCCTGAAAGATCTGTATACCCAAAACAAACTGAGCCTCTTCCAAATTTTTCATTTGGAATTGGGTCGGTAGCCAGTTCTTAACTGCAGTCAGTAGACCTACATCATTCCCAATAAGTAGTATATCGTCTACATACAACACTAAGAAAGCTACTGAATTGTTGACGATCTTCTTATAGACACAAGGTTCATCAAGATTTTGGTTAAAGCCATACGATTTGATCGCAGTTCAAACCGAATATTCCAAGATTGAGATGCCTGTTTCAGCCCATAAATGGACCGATTCAGTTTGAAAACTTTTTGCTCTTGACCTTGGGCAATGAATCTTTCGAGTTACACCATGTAAATGGTCTCTTCAAGATTGCCATTCAGAAAAGCCATCTTGTCGTCCATTTGCCAAATCTCATAATTATAATAAGCGGCAATGGATAGGAGGATGCGATCGACCTTAACATGGAAATAGGTGAGAAAGTCTCCTTGTAGTCGAGCTTTGAAGGTTTGCACCTTCCCATCAGCACCCCGTTTGTGCTTGTAGATCCATTTACAACCTATAGGTTTTACCCCATCAGGTTGATCTACAAGATCTCGTACTGAGTTGAAGTACATCGACTCTATCTCGAGATTCATGGGTTTGACACACTCATCCTGGTCAACATCCTCCATTGCCTTTTGATAAGACAACGGATCCTCAACGTCGCCATCTGCCACCATAGCTAGGATTTTCGTGAAACCCAGATAGTGATCAGGCGGGTTCGTAACCCTCCCACTGCGTCAAGGTTCCCTTAACTCTTGAGGTGGAACCGACCTACCAGATGAACTATCATCAACAACTTTGGCTAATGAAGAAGGTCCTTCAATAACTCTTGTTGAAGTTTTAGTAGTTTCGTTGGAAACCTCACTAACACGACTTTACTACGTGGACTGTGCTCCCTAATATGATCTTCCTCCAGGAAAGTAGCGTTCATGGAAACAAACACTCTATTTTCGAACAGATCATAAAAGTAACCCCCTCGTGTACCTTTGTGGTAGCCTACAAGAGGCACAACCTCGACCCTGATTCCAAGTTCTTGGGATTTTCCTCAAGCACACGTGCTGGGCAACCCCATATGCGAAAGTGACGTAAACTAGCTTTACGCTCGTTCCAGTTTTCTAAAGGTGTTCTCGCAACACTCTAGGAAAGAACATAGTTGAGTATGTATACCACAGTCTCCACTACGAAACCCCAAAACGAGTCTGGTAAGGAAGCATAACTCATCATCGAACGAACCATGTTCAACAAGGTTCTGTTTCTCCTCTCCACTACACCATTCTGCTGAGGTGTACCCGTCGCTGAGAGTTGGAAAACGATTCCATGTCCTATCAAATAGTCCTGGAACTCATAATCCAAAAACTCTCCACCTCGATCTGATCGAAGTGTTCTGATCCATCTATCCAAAGCATTCTCAACATCAGCCTTGAATACTTTAAACTTTTCAAAAGATTTACACTTTCGTTGCATCAGATAAACATACCCATATCTAGAATAATCATCAATAAAACAGATAAGGTACTCATAGCCTCCTCGAGTTTGCACATTCATGGGACCGCAAAGGTCAGAATGTACTAATTCTAGAGGCTATTTGGCTCGATATCCTTTTCTAGTAAAAGGTCTTTTAGTCATCTTACCCTCAAGGCAAGATTCACACATTGGTAAAGAATTTTCTTCTAACTCGTTTAGAAAGTCATTCTTCACTAATCTCTCAATCCTATTGAGATTGATGTGCCGTAATCGAAGGTGCGAAAGTTGGGCATTTTCTTTTGGAGAAACTCGTTTGCGTTTATATTGAGTTATGACAGATTTAAACATCTCTATGTTATTGAGGGAACTTAAGGCTAACGGTCTTTAGCATATACAAGTTATTTTCCAGTTTAGCTGTACAAATTTTTTAACATCATCCTTGTGAACAAACATTTTATTCAATTTAAAAGAAAGAGAGTAATTGCATTGTAACAGATACTTTACATAACCTTTTTAGTTCAAGAACAACAAAGACATATTTTAATACAATAAACCTATTCGTTAAAGTTAACTAGATGCCTCCCACTGCCACAGCTGAGACGACGTGCTCGGTGCCTACTCGAAACGTCATCTCACCAGCCTCTAGCTGTCGCCAAGATCTAATCCCCTGAAAAGAAGAATAAACATGATTAGTGGCGCCTGAATCAATTATCCAGGCAGAATCATCATTCTCCACTAAGCAAGTTTCTAACACAAGTAAATTACATTTACCTTTGTCAGCCTTGGCCTTAGCCTTGGTTGCCTTCCTTTCCTTCAGATAGCGAGGACAATTCCTCTTCCAGTGTCTGTTCTGGTTGCAGTGGAAACATCTTTCTTTTTCAACCAATGGTGGACGCTTCTTCTGAGCGACAGGTGGCGGGTTAATAGGTGCTTTCCCTTTCCCTTTACCATCCTTCTTCTTCTTCCCCTTTCTAGAGTTAGAAGTTGAAGGTGCAGACTTTGTCCCTAAGGTCGAACCTCGACGAAACCTTTTAGAAGACGAGACAACATTTTCCTTACCTCCCTTTTTCTTCTTACTTTTCAGCAAGGATTTGTAAGTCTGCAACTCGTTGAGGGGAGTAGTAAAGATATAGTCCACTTTGTTAAGAATCAAATTGCTAACAAAGTGGAGGAAGCTCTCCAGCAATGAATGCAGGATAATGCTAACCTGACTGCCCTCATCAATTTTAGACCCATTCATCTCCGCCACGTTAAAGTGGACCATCATATTCAGCATGTGTTCACGAACAGAGGTGCCTTCCTCCATTTTAGTGCTGAAGATGTGTTTCAAAGCCTCGTGCTTGAACTGTCCAGACGGTTGTCCGAACATTCCCCGAAGGGACTCCATGATCTCACGTGCTGAGACCATGGACTCATGGTTCTTGGCCAACACGTCACTAAGATTGACCAAGATATAGGCTCGGGCCTTCTCGTTTGCTCGTGTCTAATGCTCGTACGCCACACGAACATTTCGAGTAGCGTCCTGAAGTGGAATAGGAGGATAGTGCTCCGTAAGGACAAACTTCAGATCCTTGATGATGAGTATCATTGTGAGCATATGTTTCCAACTCGAATAGTTTTGGCTATTCAATTTTTCGATGCTAAGTATACTGATAGTGGTTGTAGCCATTTAAAACTGTTGCTGAAAAATGAATAAACTTTTATAAGACTTTGAAAAACCACATTTTAACCAATTAGTTATAGCAAAAATGTTTCTAAGTACCCTTAAATGATAAGAATTCTATTTTGCAATGATGCCCCAGTGAGGTAGGACAAACGTCACAGATGTGATGATCAGATGTCCCTTCACTGGGAAGAGACATTCTCAACCATTCGGCAGAACTAACTCTTGGAACTGAACCTAATAGCCACCATTTGTTCGGTCCAGAACTATTAACCCTTAACAATTCTTTGGAAGTGTAGCCCCTCGTTTTCGGCCCCAGAGTCCCACCCTAATGCGCCCACCATAGGAAAAAACCAAATTAGGATAAGAGACTAAGTAACCTTATCCTCTTACAGGAGATCAAATAAAGAAATGTGTAAAACAACCATCCTATAGGGGGGACACTCCAAGGGTGCCTCGAGGCGATGTGCAGAAACTTTATTTAATCCAACAAGAGAGACCATGGGATATGCTGTCGCACCTCCCGCTCCCACTTACTATGAACACTCTCTCCATCCACCTTGATATTGACCTACCCAAACACCATCCTTTAGGGGGACACTCCCAGGGTGTCACGAGGCCGAGCATAGATCTCACGTTGTAGACAATAAGGGAGAAACACGAAAAGTTTAAATGAAGCATCATATGCCTCAAGTACTTCCCACTAAATGTTCTACCTATGGGTTTATTAACCTAGACAATCTGGCTACTGATTATAATCTAAGTCATTTATTAAGTTTGCTTAAAAATAACTTTCGTCTTTGAAATATAACAAGTTCAAGTAGTCACATTAAACTCTTTAATGGATTGTCCTTAACTTGCATGCATAAACTACCTTTATGGTCTCTCCATAACTCAAAAGGTGTTTCAGAAACACTTTTCGAGGGAATGTTGTTCAGAATGTAGCATGAAGTCTCCACTATAAAACCCCGAAACGAGTCTTGAAGATGAACATAACTCATCATAAATCGAACCATGTCCAACAAAGTTCTGTTTCTCTTTTCTGATACACCATTCTGCTGAGGTGTACTTAGGGCCGAAAGTTGGGACGCAATCTCATGTTCTATCATATAGTTCTGGAATTGGGACGTAATCCCATTGAGCTACCAAGGGGACTTTATGGACCTGTAGTCCGAAGATTCAACTGTACGTGAATAACTTACTAAACTCTTTAGTTAGGTAATCCACCATCTGTTAACTGCCAGGTACTCCACTAAAGACCGACAGTTGATTTAAAACCCACCTTAGGTTATGCAATTATTCATGCATCATATATTATAAGTGTTATAATATAGTTTCTGGTATGATGAAATTACAAGAAAGCATGTGCATGCATAAAAAATATAAGAATTATATTCATGCATGCATTAAGCATATTCATGCATCATCTTTATATTATAAGCGTTATAGTATAAGGGTGAATGGAAGCATGTTTGCTTGATTCAATTCTTGGTTGTATAAGTGTTATATAAAAATAGCAATGAATGAACAATGCATGGAGCATGACACTTAGGCTAATTTGTAAGCGTTATGAATGCCTTGTATGTGTTTACTTCACGTTGTGGATGGTTTTGGTTATTTCTGTTATAAGTGTGTGGAAATTCAAACTAAAATCGATAAGAAATAGTTTCATGTGAACTTAGGCGAACTCATGTTTTAAAAGGGTTTTAAAATTGGATTGAGATAGACCTAAGTTCAAGGTTCTAATAGGATTAGCAACCTAATTTGAATCTTTTTAAATCGGTTTAATAGGATTAAATTAATTCGCATAAAAGATTAAATTTGTATTAAATTTGTCTATACAGGACCTTTTGTCTAAGGTGTGTTCTGTCTAGGCTGGGGTATTTAAGCTAACGAAAATGGAACACCCCTACTTGGGAACCTACCTAAAAAGGTGAATTAGATAGATTTTCTGCAAGCATGTGACAGTTGATCAAAGACTTCGTTAAAGAGTTTAATGACTGATGATCAAAAGTTGTTCAACTTTCCAAGGTAAGAGTTACTCTTTGGCAAACCTAAAAAGTCACTTAGTTAAAATTCTTAGCCCTGTTTTCTCTAAGTAAACTAAACCCTAGGTTATAAAATACTTAGTGGAAGAAAGAGATATATATGATATGAATGATTCCACTCACATTTCTCCCTGAATTTTCAAGTCATGAGATTCATGCTTGGCCTGTGGTGCCCTGGGTCCCTTTTCAGATGGTGTTTGCATGAGTCAATATCAAGGTGGACAGAGAGGGTGTTTATAGTAAGTGGGTGAAGGGCGTGTGTGTCAATATATCCTGCGGTCTTCTTCATTGGTTCGTACCGTGAGATCTTCTTGCACTCCCTCGTGGCGCCCTAGGAGTGTCCCCTTTCGGATGGGTTTTATGCAGTTGGTCAATATCAAGGTGAATTCTAGAAATGGATAGGGTCACATTAGTTTTTGTCCCAATCGGATTTTTGGAACAAAGGACCTAGTCATAGTAGGACTATGACTTATTGTTCATTAGAGGAATCAGTGGTACTTAAGGAGTTAGATGTAACTACAGGTTCAAAACGGTAAATTGGCCCAACTGTACTTACGAGCGATCTGTGAAGGGTTACCACACTGTTGATTGGTTGATATAGACACATAAATATATATATAGTGAGAAGAGTGCAGCTATCGGTCTTTAGTGAAGTGCCTGACAGTTAACGGATGGTGGATCCCGTGACTAAAGAGTTTAGTTAGTTATTCATGTATCGTTGGAGCTTCAAGCTACAGGTCCATAAAGTCCCCTTGGTAGCTCAATGGGTTCAAGTTGAGAATCGTTTCTTTGTGTTAGTTTGAAGTGTTCAAATTAACAAGAGAAAATTCAATTATATATGATATAATTGGTGTGATGTATGAGATACATCAAGTTGAGGAATTAATGTAAATATGATTTACATTAAGTACCATAAAATAGAAAAAGAACTATGGTTTGTATTTTCATGAGATGAAATATTAAAACTATAGGTTATAAATATAATATGGTAAGTTGGTTATCATATTTATTTATAATATATTAATAATGTGATAATTAAATATTTTTCTCTTATAACCTATTGAGTGAGAGGTTATTAGTAGTTTTATGGTAACCTTTGAGATAAAAAGGAAAATCGTTTTCCTAATTTGATAAGTTACTTCATTCGGAAAGTACTCACGGACAAGCTATCAAGTGAAAGAGTTTCACTAAGCAATAGCTGTTAAGAGACAAAACGATCGCTTACCTTTGACTATACGATAGTCATTCAGTTGTTCATAGCTAAACGATCGAGTGGCTATGTCTATACGATAGGCTGTCATTTGCTACACGATTGAGCACATCATCTATAGATAGACAGTGTCATTTCTCCCCACTTACTCGATCGTCTACTCGATCGTAAACCTTCAGTCTCTTCCTCAAGCCAAGATCATACAGAGCTCAAAACTCTTGGATTCTCACACCGAGAATACCAAGGTAACCATTGTGGTGGTGTCCTCACTCAGTTCGTGGATCGAGTAAGACTCGATTAGGTTCGTGGAGGCTGTGTTCGTTGAGTTCATGCTGGTGGTCATATTGTTCCGGTCGTTAGTTCATGTGTGCTATTCTTGGATGCTTGGAGATTGATCAAGGGTGTCTTAAAGAATGGTTCTTCAAAGATATGCGTCATCTATCCCTTGTATCATCGTTTAGCATGTTGTAATTTCTTGTTGTGCATGACCTGTTAGTTTCTATTTAGACTGTAATTGATTATATTCATTCGAATGGAATTTGGAATGATCTCTTCTGCTACTCATAGAAATCCTCGTGTTTGATTTCCTTCACTCTATCACTGATAGACAGTGATAAAGTGTTATCAATGTCTATCAATAATAGACAATGATAGAGCTCAGTCACAGTATATCACTAAAGATAGAGCTCTATCACTGTCTATTAGTGATAGAGTTCTATCACTTTGTATCACTGTCTATAAGTGCAAAGCTCTATCATCGTGTATCACTGATAGATAGTGCTATCACTGTCTATCGTTGATAGACACTGATAGAGCTCAATCACCGTTGTAGAGAGTGGTAGAGTTCTATCACTTTCTATCAGTGATAGACAGTGATAGAACTATATAACTGTCTATCACTGATAGAAAGTGATATAACTCTATCACTGTTTATCAGTGATAGAGCTCTATCACTTTGTATAACTTATAGACAGTGATAGATATGTATCATTGTCTATTAGTTGTAGAGAAATGTTCACATCCATACATAGTCATACCAAAAGATATCTATCTGCACAACAACAATTCAAAAATAAAGAATAATAAAGTGATAGAGTGGTAGAGTTCTATCACTTTCTATAAGTGATAGAGCTCAATCACTTTATATAACTGATAGACAATGATAGAGCTCTATCACTTTATATGACCGATAAACAATGATAGAGATCTATCATTGTCTATCAATGGTAGAGAAATGTTAACATCCATACATATTCAAAGATCCATAAATGAAAAAAAAGATGATATAGATTACTGCAATAAAAGGAAAAAAAGATTGTATAAGAAAGATGTATGTATATAGCTCAATAACTTTATATAAGTGATATACAGTGATAGAGTTCTATTACTCTCTATCAAAACAAAGCTCTATCATTGTGTGTGATAGACAATGATAGAGCTCAATCATAGAATATCACTAATAAACAATGATAGAGCTCTATACTTATCTATCATTTATAGAAAGTGATCAAACTCTATCACTATCTATCAGAGGTAAAAAAATGTTCACATCCATACATATTCACACTAAAAACTATATATATGCATAAAAACAAATCAAAAATAAAAATTAACGAAAGATTGAAAAGAACACAAATACAACAACCAAATTGAGAGAATTCTAACATACTAAGAATCTAAAAAAATACAAGAAGAAGAAGAAGGAAGGCTACCCATCATATAATATAACACTTATATTATACATCATACTAATATAACGTTTATAATAAAGTATGATGCATGGACATGGTACTATGCATGCAATCATCTAATACAACTCTTATATTAAATATGATGCAAGAACATACTTAACTTAATCATGCAACTACATAATATAACTTTTATATTAAAATGATGCATGATTTTATGTTTATCCTATGGAGGGATTTATACTATATGGCATATAATATGACATATAAATAATTAAAATCATACATCATATATATAATTAAATAAAATAGCAATATTGGACCGAAATTGGCATCCTAAACATTAATTAAATTAATATAAGATATAATTAATAATTAATTATTACAAACTAATAATTAAAAAACAGAAAAACTACAAAGAAACCGCTAAGGAGACTTAAACCCGCGAACTGGAGGCTTCCGAATGCACGCATTGACCATCCAGAGCGTTCCAACACTTTGATGCTAGTGTTGCAATGCTAACTCTTATGTTGCAGCAAGCATTGCAATGCTGCAGCTAGACCGTTTCGACACTGTAAGGCAGAAAGCCTACTTTGCTTCGCTTGTTCATTCAATTTGCTCCGTTCTTGCTCTAGAATTTCATTGATTCGAAGCCAGAACTCCATCACGAATGACGCGAACAATTATAGACACAATTACATGAAATTAAACAACCAAAACACTAGGCAACTACAACTTTAAACACCCTTAAAGCAGTAAATTCTAGGCCAATTTTGAAATCATCCAATATGCAAAACCCATACATTCAAAATGCATTATGCACCCACCAAAACTCTGAATTAAAGTTTGAAAATGAAAATTTTGGACTCAAACTATCGTGCTCTGATACCAATTGAAGGGATTGAAATTTCCTACAGCGGAAGAAACCGTTTCCCAATTTCAATTTTAGAGAACAATAATTAGAGGATGGAAACATAGGATAGACAAAACTAATTAAACATGCTTTCTATTGTACAAGAAGAAGAAGAAGAGTTAAAATTTAATATTTGAATCACATTCAAATAACAACTCCTCTCATGAAACTATATAAATTTAATATGAATCAAATTCATATTAATTATAACCTATAGTTTCTATATGAATCGTATTCACATAATTAATATTTGAATCATATTCAAATATTTATTTCTCCCATAAATTTAATATAAATCATATTCACATTAAATTTTAACATATAGTTTTTACGTAAATTGTATTCATATAAATATTTGAATCATATTCAAATATTTATTTCATAAATTTAATATGAATCAATGCATATTAAATTTAATATAAATCATATGCACATTAAATTTTAACATATAATTTTTATGTGAATTGTATTCATATAATTAATATTTGAATCATATTCAAACATTTATTTCTCTCATAAAACTATATAAATTTAATATGAATATATTCACTTTAGATTTTAACATATAGTATTTATATGAATCATATTCATATAATTAATATTTGAATCATATTCAAATATTTATTTCTCTCATAAAAATGTATCAACATACATTATATTATCTAATATATCAATATACATTAGTTAACTGTATCTTATACAATTAGTTCCCTTTAATTAATTTAAACAATTCAAATCACACCAAAATTAGTTTGATTCCCATCAGTCCTTATTGAGCTAACGAGGGGACCTTATAGACCTATAAATTGAAGCTCCAGTTACGAGAGTAATTGATCAAACTCTTTTAATCAAATTAATCAACATTCATTAATTGTCGGTCACTCCACTAAAGACCGACAGTTGAACTCTTTGCACTATAGATATATTTACATGTCCGTTGGATATAATCAATCAACAGTGTGTTGACCCTTCACATATTGCTTGTAAGTATAGTTTGGTCAAATTACCATTTTACCCCTGTAGTTACATTTAACTTCTTAAGTACCACTGATCTCTCTAATGAACAATTTTTCATAGTTCAACTATGACTGAACTCCTCTCAGGCCAAGAGAGGATGAGGCGCCTCATTGTTCAAGCCCCAAAATCAGTCCTTAAGGGAGCAATTTATCTTCTTACCCTAACTATAAGGAATGAGTAAATTTCTTCTTGTGTAGTTGTGTTCCCAACTCCCTAATCAGACGAATCCCCAAAATGGTAGGTTTATTGAGTCGGCGAATCTGGCCACTCTCACCCATACAAATCAAAGGATTGCCTTCATAGACAGAAGTTCACAACTCACTCAAGATTAAGGCCAAGTCACCTATGGTCATCCTAGTAAGATGTAAGTCTCTTCTAGCAACGACGTTATAAAGAGAGACTTAACATTTTGTGGTTCGGTCTTTATACAAACTTTTTTGTATAAGATACCCCCGCTCACGTGTCTCCACAAGAATGATCAGGATCAGATCATTTGTAGTACTTTACAACAACTGTAACAACTACGATATGGGTCATATCAGTACTGTTACCAGGCTAAGGCACCCAACTTTATCCATATACTACAGATCATTTAGGTTATCACTTAAACATGATCCACTTGTATGTCTCCACATACATGTTTAAGTTACATCAGATAACCTTGGATTTTAGGTTAATGGATTATTGCACAAGTAATATAAAATTAATCAACCATTGATTAAACTAACATAAAACTACGAGGCTTTAGGGCATACACCCCAACACATGGGTGATGAATTGGGAGAGGTTTAAGTTTTGGAAAAGTGAGAAGACAGAAGGGATTGAGGTTTATATAGGCATTAGTGGGCGTGTTAATTAAGGCCTGACGTCACACTAATGATGGTGCATTTATTAAAAAGAGGACATGACACCGTGTCATGCGGTTCACATGATTGACGTCCTTTCATTACCCACTAACGGTCAGAAAACAATGACTCTTGAGGTACCCTTCCCTGCATTGAGTATGTTAGATGCATGAATTTTTTATCTCAAAGTGTCTAATACTTAACGCATCACTCATCGCTTTCCCAAGCACCTAAATTAAAACAAGTTAACCATAATACAATCACAACCAAGCAAAACAACTATTTCCACAAAACTTAAGCAAAGAAAATTAAAAAAACAAAAATTTACGACCAAAGCAAATATCAAAGCAGAAAATCAAAAGCAAAGTGACAGTATAAACTAAAAACAAAAGATAAGATGCTTCCCTAGTAAGATGTTTGTCATTATTGCAACAAGGACTATCCAACTGCTTTATTCAGGCTTTCCACGGTCTATGGAGACCCTTTTTCGATCAAAATTGCCTCCATAGTAGGGTTTGATTGTTTGCCATTGACCTTGAATGCGTTTGAGTCATCTTCGTTTGTTAACTCCACAGATCCATGAAGGAAAATCTCCTTGATCACAAAGGACCCAGGCGCGATTTTAACTTTCCTGGAAATAAACGAAGACAAGAATTAAATAAGAGAACTTTTTGCCCTACTGAGGAAGCTTTTCTACTGATGCGTTGATCGTACCAACGCTTTGTTCTCTCCTTGTAAATTTTGGCGTTCTCGTAAGCCTGTAAGTCTTCACTCATCCAGTTCATTAAGTCGAAATTTTCTTACCTCTCCAGCTACATCAAGATTGAAGTTTAGCTTCTTAATGGCCTAATATGCCTCATGTTTTAGCTCGAACAGTAGGTGGAAAGCTTTGTTGAACACTAGCACATATAGAGACATATCGATAGGCGTTTTGTATGCTATGTGGTAAGCCCATAACGCTTCGTCCAATTTTTGTGTCCAATCTTTATGCATTGTATTGATAACTTTTTCAAGAATCGACTTGATCTCTCGATTGGATACTTCAGCCTACCGATTGGTCTATGGGTGGTAGCCATCACAACCTTATGATGGACGTTGTATTTGATCAGAAGTCTACTGATGATGCAGTTTATGAAGTGAGTGCCTTCATCACTTATAACGTCTTGTGGTATGCCGAAGTGAGTGAAGATATTCTTTTGGATGAATTTAAAAATGATCGACGCATCATTGGAAGCACATGAGACTGGTTCTACCCATTTTGAAACATAATCTACATCTATTAAAATGTGATTGTAGCCATTAGATGGTGGAAATAGGCCCATGAAGTCGATACCCCAGACATCAAACAATTCGACTTCTAGTATGGCAGTCATTGGCATCTCATTCCTACCAAAGATGCATCCAGTACGTTGGCAGCTATCACATTTTAACACCACCTCGTTAGAGAAGCATGTGTTGACATCGGGTGTCATGCAGTCAACTTCGATGTTTTCAAGGCAGGACAAGTGATCTGCCACCTTGTTCTATGATCCTTTTTTGTCCACAATTTTAAGGTTAAACTCTTGAAGCAACAAAATCCATCTAATTAAGTGAGGTTGTGCATCCTTCTTGGTCATCATATATTTAATTGTAGAATGACATGTGTGAATGATGACCTTTAATCACAACAGATAGGCTCTGAATTTCTCAACGGAAAACACAATTGCAAACAACTCCTTTTCAACTGTTATGTAATTCTCTTGTGCTTTGTTAAAAGTCTTGCTCGCATATGCAATAGGGTGAAGGATTTTGTCCTTGTGTTGTACTAAATCAGCCCCTATCATGTAGTTGCTCGCATCGCACATTAGTTCAAAATGGATTGACCAGTCTGGTTCGATGAGAATAGGCACGATGACTAGCGTTAGCTTCAATGTCTCCAAAGCCTTCAAGCAATTATGATTAAATTCAAAAGGTCTGTTTACTTCTAACAGCATACTGAACGGATATGCAATCTTTGAGAAGTCTTTAACAAATCGGCAATAGAACCTAGCATGTTCCAAGAAACTTCTCAATGTTTTCACATTCGTAAGGAGTGATAGCTTCTCCTTAGCTTCGACTTTTTCTTTTTCAATATCTAGGTCATATTTAAACACCTTATACCCAAGCACTATTCCTTCAGTAACTATAAAATGGCACTTTTCCTAGTTTAAAACCAAATTAGTGTCCTCGCATCTTCTCGATACCTTCTCGAGCTTGGTCAAATATGACTCATACAACTTTCCAAACACTAAAAAGTCATCCACAAATATTTCCACTAAGTCTTCCAGATAGTCAGAGAATATTGTCATCATACATCTCTAGAAGGTACTAGGGGTGTTACACAGCCGAAAGGACGTGCGCCGGAAGGCGAAGGTCCCATATAGGTAAATGATTGTTGTCTTCTTTTGATCTTCAGACATGCTTAGGATCTGATTGTAGCCTGAATAACCGTCCAAAAGGCAAAAGAAATCGTTCCTCGCCAGTCTATCCAACATTTGGTCAATAAAAGGTAGGGGAAATGATTCTTCTTTGTCGCTGCATTCAATTTTCTATGATTCATACAGATTCTCCACCCTGTAACAGTGCATGTGAGGATAAGTTCGTTGTTTTAATTAGGGATTACAATGATGCCCTTCTTTAGAACACATTGGACAGGGTTTTCCCATTTACTATTCGAAATGGGAAAAATAACACATGCGTCCATCCATTTAATGATTTCTTTCTTAACAACCTCTTTCATCGAAAGGTTGAGCATGCGTCAATGCTCGATGGATCCTTATTTTCCTTCTTCAAGTCAAATCTTATGCATGTAGTATTAGGGGTTGATTCCCCTTATGTCAGTCAGAGTTCATCCAATCGCCTTGATGTACTTCTTCAGGACTTTCAAAAAAGCATTCTCATTTTATAGAGGAAGATAGCTAAAATGATCGCAAGTAGAGTGTCATTCTCACTAAGAAATGCATAATGGGTTGAAAGAGCCTTCAATTCCAAAACAGGTGGTTGTCCGAGTGAGAGTTTTACCTTGCTTTCTTGGTTGTCTGAGCTCAGAAGTTTGAAGTTCCTCTGAATTTCCTTCATTGCACAACATGATTTGTAGGCTACTTTGTACTTAATTCATCTTCCGCATTTTCTATGAAATTCTCAAATTCAAACTCTAGTTCATAAGGCCAATCTTCTTCTAGATCAATCGCATGACATGCGTTGACTTCATTTGGGTATTCCAACGCTTTGAGAACGTTGAATTTCACTTCCTGCCCATTCATTTGCATTGTGATTTCTCCTTTGTATACGTCATTTTGTGTTTGTCTTGTAGATAAGAAGGGTCCGCCCAAGATAATGGGCATATCTATATCAGCCTCATAATCTAATATTATGAAATCAACAAGCAAGATGAATTTGTCAACTTTTACTAACACATCTTCTATTTTTAATTCCAGATATGCCAAGGAGCAATCTGCCAATTGCAAGGTTACTGTTGTTGGCATAAGCTCTCCTATCCCCAATCTTTTAAAGACTAATAGGGGCATTAAATTGATATTTCCCCCAAACCACATAGGTGTTCCCTACGTAAATGCCTCCAATCGAACAAAGAATGGTGAAACTTTCTAGGTCTTTCATCTTTGGTGGGATATTTTTTTTTTTTTTAACGATGGCACTACATTCTTGCATTAGTGCCACAATTTCAAATCCTCCTATCTTTCTTTTCTTTGAGAGTATGTCTTTCAAGAATTTCACATATGATGGCATTTGCTCCAACGCCTCGACTAATGGGATGTTGATGCACAACTCTTTCAATACATCTAGGAAGCCCTAAAATTGACTCTCATCATTCTTTTTCCTCAGTCTGTGTGGATACAGAGGTGGTTGCATCTCAGCTGACGCATTTGAAGTTGAAGCATTCATAGACAAGTATATGCGTTCGTCTTCTTGTTTCACATGTATTGGTGGTTGTGTTCTCAAAGTTTGTAGGTCTATAAGGTCCCCTTACTAGCTCAATAAGGGTTTAATGAGAATCAATTAATTTTGGATTAATTTGAATCATTCAAATTAATTAAAGGGAATTAATTGTATGAGGTGCAATTAATATAATGTATATGGATACATTATAATATAAAGTTTATTGAGAGAGATAAATATTTGAATATGATTCAAATATTAATTATATAAATGAGATTCATATAAAAACTATAGGTTAAAATTAATATGAATATGATTCATATTAAAACTATAGGTTATATGAGAGAATATAAAGTTAGTTTATATTAAATATGATATAATATAAACTATAGGCTATATTATATATGATATAATATATGGTTTATTCTAATTATATTAATTTTAATGTAATTAAAATTTAAAAGTAAAATAACTCCCGTTATTTTACGTGGTGAAGGGAGTTATGGAAATAACTCTCCTCATCTCTCTCATATACATATTATAGAGGGATAGATGATTTTGATATACGAGAAAAACACATATTGAGTTTTTTTTCTTGTAAGATTTGTTCTTCTTCCTCTGTAAAATTCTCAAAAGAATTCCCTTCTCCCTCACCAAAGTTAACAAGCAAGTCCACAATTCTGCCTTGATTCTCACCTTGAGAATAGTGAGGAAGATTTCAGTGGTGACGTCCAAGTATTCTTGTGGCATTGTTGTGTTCGTTGAAGAAGAGTTCATGAGAAACGTAGAAGAGTTTGTGACATTCTAGGAGATGAATACGTGAAGATCATTTTGTCTTGAAGGGTAAGTGTTCTCTTTTTTCCTTTCCTCTTTGTATGTTAGAAAGAATTCTTCGATTAAGTTGTTGTTTATCCTCTGTTTTGTTCTTTTCTTCTTTAAGTTATTCCAAAGTCAAATTCATTGACACAAAGGCAATTGCACTTCCGATACATTTTGTGTGATGCGTTGAAAATTAATCATAAGCCATGCCTTTTAAACTTATAAATGCATTGTTTTATCTAATTTAATCCAAGTGCAAGATCAATCAGAGTCTTGGAGAGTCCAGGGTCGAACACGAAGACCACACTTAATCTTGCAATGAAAAAATTATTTCGATTTTAACGCGAATTGTTCCTCAAGTATGCAATGATTTGGATTTGTTTGATCTACTTTACTAATTACAACTATAGTGCGTGAATGATGGTGGGTGAGTGAGTGATGATGGGATGGATAATGATGGATAATGGTAAATATGTGAAGACAATTACAATGTGAAATGAAGCAGCTTGTAGGGATCAAAAGATGAGATTTCAATAAATAAAGTAGGGTTTTGAGAAAGATTTATACTAACATTTTCTAAGAAATGCATAAGCCACGCATTCATGCAAATTACTCATAAATTATAAACTTCACTCTCAATGCTTTGAGTTACAATACCCTATCTCTAGGATGCATGTGATGAGTGTTTCATGTAGAAGATTAACTTTTATTTCTAAAGCTACTTCTTCTCTTCTTTAATGAGTTCTAAAATCCCTTACTTTCTCAAGCAACGATTGATTCTATTTAGAACAATCTCTCGATTTGATCTTAAATAGCTCATGAAGCATACACTAAACAAGATGAATGCTTACTTATGTATTACTTAGTAACATGTTAGTATTATCCTTCCCAAACCATTAGGAATTTAGTTGTTCATGCTAGATAGAAGAATGTAATGACATTCATATTGATAATAAGAGTTTTTCAATCTCTACAGAATAATAAAAATACTAATGATAAGAATAATGAATAAAAAGACAAGGGTGGAAAATGTTAAATCGTGGGCTGCAATTTCTTCCGTTCTTGGCTCCAGCGGTGGATACTTCACGTCGGTTGCAATTGTGGTGATGTCCTTCTTTTCCTTCTGAGAGAAGAAAGTTGAGCTTTCACCCGAAATTCATCAAAGAAAAGCTTCAGAGGTGGTGGCTCTGCCACAAAATTTTCACATCAGCTACCAACTTGATCTTTTTTATTTGACTTCCACTGCCCATGCATTTGTCGTATTTTTAACATGTTTCATCTCATCGCGTGGAACACTCCGACGCCATATTAGGCGTCAGGCTTGGTTCTATACTTTCACGGATGTGACTTGCTTCTTTTGCCGGTTTTCTCCATTGTTGACAGAATCCTACGTCCAAATTATAATTTTCAAGGATTATCAATTTTGAAGGCATATGATCGCAGGATATGATTAATTGCATGATTTTCTTATCAAGCCAATGCATTTTCCTATGAATTTTCTTAATTGTTCTAAATAAAACAGGTAAAATAACTTGTACTTTTACAAGTTATCAACATACAACATTCATCAATAAAACAAACAATAAATTCACATCGATAAAGCATACGGTAAAGTAGCAACTTAAGAATGATAAGGAAGGTCGTAAATACATAATGTTGGTTTTACTAGCCATACAAATGCATAGATCTTATAATGTTATTAATCTATGAATTGTAAGGACCTAACGACATGAAAAAAATAGAATACAAATTGTAGAAAATCGTAAGGAATAGAATGACAATTCGTAGCCCTAAACAAAGAGGTATTAACAGAAAATCGGAGGAGAACTAAATTGTGAAATGAATGATGATTGGAGTATAATGGCAAATGGTGTACTTATTGATAGATAATAAAGAGATCGAAAGATAAAACCCTAAAAAGTGTAACTCGAACGCTGAAGCAAGAAGAAGGAGAAGAAGATAACACAAATAGTCAAAAGATCTTTTGAAATGTTGCGCGAGGGTCGTTTTGTCATTTGGGAGTAAATTTGATTAAAAACTGAAAGTAGCTTAGTCATTTTAATTTAACCATTCAATTACAACTGTAGGTAAACAAGCTAAATCACAATCATACTACGTTTAAACAACTAAATTTGATTAAATGTTGAGGGTAGTTTAGTCATTTTAATGTTACAATTTTAGTTTTAATATTTAAGACGATAACACTGCAAACGACAATAAACCCTCGAGTTTTGGCGTGTATGCATGGCTACCTAAAGTCGAACGATACCAATTAGTTTTCATATGGTTCGAATCTAACATTGATCTCCAGAAACAACTCTCCATCTTTCTCGATCGGTTTATATAGTTTTAGTAGTTTTATTAGCTTTTGCTTGTATTCCTTCTCTCAACTTTCAATTTTGTGACTAACAGCTCAACAAATTTTAAAAATATCTAATAATCTCTCAACTTTACATTTTGTATTCAATCTATTCTTGACATATTAAGAGAAAGTTAAAAAGCAATGGTCTAATAAATATTAAATTGAATTTTATGTTTCATGGAATAGAAAATCTTCAATTTTATATCTAGTACGTCCATAAACTTTTAAAAAATATCAATAGATCACAGACTTATTAGACGAATAGACTTGATAGAAAAGAAATTCAGATTTTAAGAACCCTATTAGATAGTATCCAAAATTATATTTATTGGATACATAATTGAAAATTCATAGACCTATTAGATTCTTTTGAAAATTCAAGGATCAAATTGACAATGTTAATATATAGTTTATGGAGCAAACTTGGGTTGATTTTTTTTTTTTTTTTTTTTTTACGAAATACCTTTAGATTTGAAAGATTCTGATTCTTATACTATATTTGGATTCATCTCAAATTCTATTAACAAAGTGGAGTAACTCATACATCTTAGAGATCTTCCCATTTTTTCAACGTGAGATTCTCAACAAAATCCCACAAACACACCGTCAGTAAAAATTCCTAACACGTCTTTTTATAGGTGCATTATATTATTATCATTATTTATCCCTAAGGTTAGATTAGGTTTTTACTTATTTTCTTTTTGTTTGTCGTACCTATATAAACCTCATTAGAGCGTATGTCATAGTTAACTTTTGTAAATAAGCAAACCCTACTTTTTCTTCTATTATCACACATTCTACCCTATTTCCTCCGACCTTCAATCGTATTCTACGTTCTCTTTATAATTTTGTGAATAATTGAGTAAAAACATTAAAAGAAAAAACAATATTGCCAATTCTACAAATGTATGTTGTGTAATAATTGAATGTGATGCAAAGATTCTTATATCAAATCAAAACTACACTCAAAGAACTCGAGTATTTAATTTATTACACGCTTAAAAAAATTACAGACCCCCAACCAATATAATAGAATGATTATACATGATTTAATAACTTAGCCAAATATTTCAATTTCAAACAAAAGAAAAAAAAAAAAAAGAAATACAATTGCCTTTTGAGTATTCTCATCTAGGAAGAAAACACAATTGCCCAAATGGGAGATTTATTTCCAATCAAGATAACTAATAAGAAAATTTAAAAATAAAACTATGAAGAAGAAAAATATATATAGAATATAAATAGAATGATGAATTTAATTAACTTGAACTCCAGTGTCGTAGATATCTCCAGCCTTCCAGTCACGAGGAATATCATTGATGGGGACAATCCACTGCTCGTCTCCGTCGTCGTTTGTCAACAACATTCTCAACGACAACGGTCCTCTCGGCGGCGATGCTGTTGTCCACACCGTACCATAGCTCCGATCTAATAGCTTGCACACAAAGTTCTTCGTCTGCAAATTTTATGGTAGCTTACGGTTTTAATAAGTTTGATCTTATGAAACTTGAGATTAAATAGTTTAGGTGTTGTTTGTTAATGTTGTCAAAAGTTAAGCTTGTAGACCGTCATTGTACCGGTGAACTTTTTTGTGTTGTTATTTATTACTTTTTAGCCATGTTATTATAATGCATGTTAACTGATTTGAAAGTTAAAAGTTTTTAAGTTTTTAAAAAAGTTAGACCATTTTCAGTAATCATTTTGTTTTTTGTTTTTGTTTTTGAAAATTAAGTCTATGGACACTACTTCTACCTCTAAATTTCTTCATTTGTTATCTACTTTTCACCAATAGTTTAAAAAACCAAGCTATATTTTCAAAATGGTGTTTTTGTTTTTAGACTTTGGCTAAGAATTCCATCATTGTACTTAAAAGATGCAAATCATTGTAAGAAATGTGGATGATATAGACTTAATTTTCAAAAACAAAAATAAAAAACCAAATGATTACTAAACGGGGCCTTAATTTTTCGAATTTAAAATTTGGTTAAGAATTCAATTTTGTTTGTTACCTTAAAAAATATGATAAAATTAAATGGTTATTAAATGGATGGGAAATTATTTCAAATGGTAAAACTATTGAAAATATTTACAAAATATAGCAAAATTTGAACTATCAATGATAGACACTGATAGACTTCTATCAGCTCTATCAGTGTCTATCAGCGTCTATCATTGATAGTTCTAAAATTTTACTATATCTTATAAATATTTTGATTTATTTTTCTATATTTAAAAATCGTCCTAAATGGATTATGCTATTATAACAATCGAGTCAAACACATATTTGGTTGAAGTACAATTATAACCTTTGAGTCAAACATTTATTATATTGTATTAAATATAGGTCTTTAAACTTAAAAATAATAATAATAACTTACAATTTTTTATTTAGTAGGTTTCAAATTTTTTATTTCGATGTCCTATCAATTTTTTTTTTTTAATTTAAGTAGATTTTTTAGTACAACAAATGCGTAAATAATTGAAAGATTAGAATTAAATCGATTAATTGACCAAACTTGAAATTTTTTACTAATATTTTGAAGAGCCACAAGAATGATTTGGCAATAAAGACTATGATGATGATAGTATATTAAAGATATACCTCACAAAGTTGAACTGCGGTGATATCATTTTTGCCTTGTTGAAACCTTATGACAAAGGCTAAGTAATGAGGAGCATTGCTATTCTCATCAATCTTTATTGTTATGTTTTTGTTTGGGTAGCTGCAAGCCACTCTGTTCCACAAACAGGAAAATAGGGTTACAATCAAGAGCAATTCCCTCAAACAAGAAAAATAGGGTTACAATAAACAACAATTCTTATTCTAGGAAAGCACTTCGGAGTATCTGCATGTAACGTAAATATAATTAGATCTCTCTAGATTTATAGATGTTGAATATTTGTGACGAGATGTTTCAAAAGAAATGATCTAGAAGCATCCTAGTATTTCCTTCGACTTTAAGAACTTCAGAAAATTCCTTCAAATAAGGATAAGTTTCGTAGAAATGTCTAAGATAGTTTAAATCCAAGAAGAGTTTAAAGGATCTTATGTCTGTAAATATGAATTGTGCTTGGTCGATAAGGTAAATAAGATAATTTTTAAAAAATAAAAAGTAAGAAAAAGTGAGTGGAGATCGAGTGACGGAGACTCGGAGAGGGTTTTTCTTCAAAAGTGTTCATCTTTGTACTTTTCTAATAAAAATGTATTTCTTCAAATGTTTGTCTTTTCTATTTTGTGTTATTGTGTTAATTTCTTCTACAAAAAGAGAAATCATTACTATAAGAAAAATTATTCATTGACTATAGTTGTCTCTTAATAATTATTGGGAATGTAGATTAAAAAATTTAAGTGTCTCCTACTAACTACTTCGTAGTTTCTCTTATACATCAAATAGTAAAAAAAATTGCGAGCTTGTGGCATTTTTATTGACTAGTTTCTTTAGTAATTAAAAGAGGTAGAGAAAAGTCATCTTTTTATGTTTTTTGTAAGCCAAAATTCAAAATTATTTTCTTCAAAAGGGAATAACAAAAGATGATGTTACCATCTAACAAAAACCAAAAAGAAAAAAGTAACAAACAAGAGCAACATTTTGTGAAAGTGACGAGCTTTTTTCTTTTCCTCTCTTTTCTATTCTATTCTATTCTAGTAGAAAGTGAGAGTTTTCATTTTTCTATTGCTGCATACAGTCAAAAGAACCGTTTAAACTTTTTAGAAACAAAAAAAAATAAAAGAATCTACAAAATTTTAAATGCCAAAAAGCGTGATTGTTCGTTAAACATATCTCCATTTATTAGATCATGATGTTTTATATATACAATCTATATCACACCTAATGATATATCACTTCATCATGTAACCTAGGAGTGTTCATGGATTGGGTTGAAAAACTTTTTAGACCTAACACAATTGTTCGGGTTGTAAATTTTTCCAACCCAAATAATCTTTATTAAAAAATGAACCCAACCCAACCCAACCCAATCATGAAATATTTGGGTTGGGTTGGTTCGGGTTAATCGAGTCATTTATTTAAAATTTTATTCTAAAAAAAAGCAAAACGTAAATATGTAAAAATCTAATTTAATTATTTTCATATATTGAATTAAGATTAACAACTCAATTTCAATTTATATAGTGAAATTTTTCTTTCTAAAGTGTAAAGAAACTAGAGTTGTTGAAGAATAAATTATTCAAAAAATATTGAAATTAAATAAAATTAAAATCAATATATGTATAAATAATTGTATTATAAGTAATAAAAAAATTATATTTTAAAGTTAATAATAGATTCGGGTTGGTTCGGGTTAGTTTGGGTTATATTAGATGAACCAGTGAACCAACCCAACCCATAAAATTTTCATTTATTTGAACCTAACTCAACCCAAATGAGTTGATAACCCAACCCAAACCGCACGGATTGGGTTGGGTTGATCGATTTTTTAGAGTCGTCGGGTTTTTTGAACATCCCTAATGTAACCATTTTAACTCGAATAGTTGCAACTAAACAAAAGACACGACTGTCTATTCAAATATATTTTCACTATTATATCGTAATGTTTCATATCTACATCTATAAACAAAAGAATTCGCTACTACAACCTAAATAGTTGCAACGGAGGATAAAATAGGAATTATTAAGATGGAGATGTAGAGATTACTCGAGAAAACTAACCGTCTGTATTCAATGTCAATGACACCAAGTGCCATCAAAGAAACAGCAGCGTAAGAGGTTTGAGCCAATCCAGCATAGGCTCTTTGGCTCATAATGAAATCGCCAGGACCTGAGCCTTGATCTGTTATCACCACCATTGTTCCTTTCTCTGAGCACAATTCACTGTCTATGCACCTTATCTATTCAATATTCCCAAAACAATACATTACTTATAAGATTAAAAATAAAAAATCTAATATTGTCTAATGTTTAATGTCCAAAATAAATTATTATAATATTGAATTATTATTTGATATTTGACCTGGTAACAAGCTCCACAACCAAGGCCATTTCTGTAAAGATCAGAGGCAGTTGCAACATCTCCACCGTTGATCGTTGCTCCAAAAGATCCATACCCACATGCTCCATCTGGGAAAAAAAAAAAAAAAAGTTGAACAAGAGCACAAACGGTGTCGTATGGAGGGAAATAATATAATGGATTACATTAAAGTTTAGTTTTTAAGGCTCTCGTTAATAATTATTTAATTTTTTGTTTTTTAAAAATTAAATTGGTAAACATTACTTTCACCATTAAATTTTTTTTTGTTATGTTGTTCTTTTTCTACTGAGGTTTCAAAATTCCAGCAAAAGCGTGTTATTAAAAAAGTTTTTAACATGCTTTTGCTTTTAGAAACTATGATGTTTTGTAAGAAAATTGAAAATTATGGTGGGAGTTGGAAGAGACGGTACAAATTTTCAAAGTATAAAATTTGGTCCCGTTTAGTAACCATTTGTTTGTTATTTTTGATTTTTGAAAATTAAACTTATTTACTTTCATTTTCTTATCGTGGTTTGTATCAATTTTAAGTACAAAAATTGCATTCTGAGCCAAATTTCAAATTCCAAACACTAATTTTAAAAAAACTACCTTTTCTAGTTTTCAAATTTTGACTTGGTTTTTGAAAACATGAATAAAAAGTAGAAATCAAAACAAGAGATTTAGAGGCGGAAGAGATATTTATATGCTTAATTTTCAAAAATCAAAAACAAAAAACGAAATAGTTACCAAACGGGACTTAAAGAAATAAAAAGGTTACTAAATAAGATCTAAACTCTCAAGTTTTGTGTCTTTTGGTTTCTAAACTATGAAATGAAAATGTATAATAGGTTTTTGAATTTTCAATTTTTTGTCGAATAGATCTTAACCTCTTAAACTTTCACTTTCGAGTCCACAATGTTCAATTTCTTGTCTAATAGGTCCTCGACCTACTCAATACTTTTAAAAAATTTTACGAATCAACTAAACACAAAATTGAAAGTTCATAAACCTATGAGAGGTGTTTAAAATTTAAAGATCAAATCAACACGAACATGAAATTTCAGGTACTAAACTTAGAATTTAGCTAATATGATATTAAGAGCGAGCACTTACGGTCTGTTCCTTGTTCCTCCGAATTAGGGTAATGGGCAGCTCGAGAGCGGGTGAAACAATCGTTACACGTGGCACTCTGTGAGAGCCTTTGCATGAGAAGCAAAGTTATTACAAAAACAAAAAGAGGAGAGAAAGAAGAGAGAGCCATAATATAGCACAAGCTTTAAGAATATTATTTGAAGAAGGAATTTAAATTGAAGATGTGAAGATGAATTGAAATGGGCAGTGTTTTTGAAGTATTTATAGTGAAATTTGGGCTATTCCTATCCAATTTCCTTTGGCTTTCCTTGTGTATAATTCTTTTATATAAAAGGATTTGAATGTATTTTTTAAAATGTTTAGTGGAATTCTGTTAGTCTATTACCTTTTTCCATATATACCCTTTACTATGGTCCATTTGAATTCATTTTTGTGTTGTTGGACAAGAAACAAAGACCACTTTATCATCTTAAATTATTAGTTTTTTTCACCCTTTTTATTTCTGCTGTTAGTGATTATAATCATCAAAAGAGAAAAGTTGGCATATAATATTACCCTGCTATATTGACATTATGCAAAACGTTTGTTGTACTTTAATTTTAAGAGTGCTATAATAAAGTATATTTCTTAGGCTAGATTATATATATGAACTTTGCCCTTAATTTTATTGCAAAATTACTTTTATTCTTTCAAAAATTCTAATATCACCGATAACGTTTCCTAAACGTTTCAAACCTAGCCTTAAAGCTTGTAAAAGTTTATTACAATTTTTGAAAAATCGATATTTCGGATTTATTCTAGGGAAAGTGTTCCAATTACCTCTACGTCATTTAAGTCATTGCCACATCAACGGTTAGAATGACTAAGCACAAGGGTAGTTTATATTCTTTTTATGCATTATTTATGTTTTTAGGCTTAAGGTTTAGAAAGTCTCATATACAAACTCTCTACTCTTATTGGTACTTCCACGATTTGTAATATGATATTTTCTCTCTAATAATATACTACTCTCAATATTTCTCTGAAGGTAGTTAACACACTATTAGAGGACCATTGTCAATTTCTCAATTGCTTACTTCACACGCTTTCTTTGATTTGCTGATTTCATAAGATCGATTTTTTTTATCCAATATTCTAACCGATTTCTCTTTTAATGGTAGTTTTGAAAAGCTTATGAATTGTAAAAGAAAATATTGCAACTTTTGAAAGAATAAAGCATTATTTTACATTCTTATAATTTTGTCTTAATAATATCAAGTCCCCTCAACCTATTTGTAACGGGAAAAAAAGCTCGTCGTTTTCTCTCCAATAATATTGACAATCTAAATGCTAAAGAATGGTGAAGATTACGAATAACCATGAAAAACATTGTCTTAAAAAAAGATATTAAGTATTGAAAAGATTAAACGTGTATTAGGCATAATTTAAGACCACATTTACCATAATTGAAACATAATTCATCAATAGTAAAGTAAAAAGTGAGCTCAATCGATAATGCGTAATCGTAATGAAATGTGTGGCTCATCTCTAAATTTGTAATCAAATCATGCAATCTAATTGAGAAACAGAAAGTGCTTAATCTAATTGTACTTGAAAATTAGATAGAACCCACGACCTTAATTGTTATCGTTACAGATATTGTTACTGTAATAGTATAAGAATTATGAATCTGTCATATTTATTATTACCTTTACCTTTACTATAACCGTTATCGTTAACGTTAGAATCAAACGATAAATGTAATAGTAAATGTGAATTCATCAAAAGAATTTCATTACGATTACCAATTTCCATTCTAGTTTACCTGATTAAATATAATAGAACTTAATGAAGATTAAGATCTCTCTCTTTCAGCTGCTTTTCAGTTTCACTCATTTTATTTTATTTTATTTTATTTTATTAAAAAAAAAAGGAAAAGAAAAGAGATCATTTTTGGAACCATCTCCGAAGCTGTTGATATCAAGAGCGTGCAAAATGAAGAGTTTAGGATAAGTTAGCCTATGCTTGTAATTATTTGATCAGGACAGACAGAATTGAACCGAAACACTGAGTCATTGACTCACCTAACTCGACCATTCATAAATATATTCAATGGTTTCTCTTGGTAAGAAAATACCCAATTGAATTGGTTTGCCTCAAAACAGAAAAATGTTAGGTGGTTTTGCACTGAAAAGATATTGTCAAATTTCATATAGGAGCATCTCTTTGCCTTTTCACATCGTGTATTGAGATTCAGTTTGGTTTCCACTAGATCATATTCCAAGCTAATGTATTATTACCCTATTTGAGTTTGATATTGTTACTATGAATGCAATGATCTTTACACCCTACTCATGTTGCAAAGTTCCCGAGTTTCTAATGCCATCGTGCTCGACAACAAGAAATCATACATTTTAAACTTGGACAAACGCTATTATAGTTAGGCATTAAACGAACTTTGGTACGAGGTTCAATTAAGCCAATAAAATGGGATTTTCGTACAGATTGCCTAAAAAAATTAACCTACATGAGATTTGACCCACCCCTAAAAACTAATGTTATAAATCTTTTGCTGTTTTCATCATTAGAGTGAATTACCATATTAATTCGTTGATGTTTTAAGCTCTTGCTCACGCTTCTCTCGTTCTTATTTCTCGCTCTCACTCTTCTTTTTTCCTTGTTTTTTCCTTCCATTTGTCAGTTCTCACTCTCAATTCCGATGAGAAAAGAACACTGACATTTAATCATCATGAAAGAGGAACACATAAAAAAATAAACGAGAGTGAGAGGCAAGAAGTAAGAAGCGATAGCAAGATCCTAACCCTTGTGCATAATGGTACATTTTTGTAATTTCACACTAATATGGCGTTAGCATAAAAAAGTTAAAAAAAATAATTGCAATTGGTAACATTTTTATGAATAATAACCAAGTGTATAATATCATTTAAAAAAATTACAGATATAGTCAAGTCTATCAACAATAAATTTATATGATAGACTCTCATAGACTCTTCCCTATGATCTATCACTGATAGACTTCCACTAAGAATATAGTCTATCATTGATAGACTATTTAAATTTGGCCATATTTGTAATTATGTTTACATTATATTATATTTGTTAATATTTTGAGTCTAACGTCTATATTTGAAACCGTCCATAAAAAAAATCAATTTTAAAAGGTGATGAAGATTCCATTTAAATTTTGGGTCATTGGTACAATTATCTCCTATAAAATGGCCAAAATGAACAATAATTAACATATACTTCAAATCCCCTACCTCTGACTTAATTTAGGGAGTTCACCTTCAACTATCCCAATGTGCACAAAATGTAAAAGAAAGGAAGATACTTTCCAAGAAACTTATCTGCATATATGCAAAAATTGTACTCATTGAATTTTGATCAGCTCTAGGTTTCAATAGAAGTAGAAATTAGCAGCCTACTACGCTGAAGTCCAAGATTGACCCTTTTATTTTGAAGTCATATGGAATTATGCTGGTTGACAATTGAGAGGACGGCTAGTAACTTTTGCGCCGACATGGATTTGCAATAGAAGAAAGGCTAAGATTGGGAAAAAAAAAAATCATTACTCATGACATGGAATCCATTCTCAAATATTTTATTCGATTCTACCCTATACTTGCTATGGTCAATCTTTTTTAGTTGAAACTGATATCCAAAATGAAAACTCCCTTCCCTTATCGAGAAGGGAGTTCAAAGGGAAGGGAGTTCAAATCTTTGATGTTCAATTTCAACTTAAACATAATTCAATTAATAAAACCATGAACATAATCCAGCTGATTAAAGCATATATTAGGTTTAAATATCATACAATAATATTGTTACTTTAACGTCCATATATTCTTGACTTTTAGTAAATCTTAAAATAATCCTCACTAATAGTCGGAAAATTTCCACCAAACTTGGCCAAAATATAATAATATAACCTTAAAGGCCACAGTATAAATCAAATTCCTATTGAAGCCTTGTTTGGAAACCAATTTCTGTTCCTTGTGGAAGTTAACCCTAAACTAGTGGTGGGGACTACTTAAAAAATTTATTGAAAGAACAAAAAAGGGAAGAAAAAAAAAAGATTAGACATTTGATAATATAAAAAAGAAAAAAATTAAATTTTAAAGAATAAGTGTGCAGTCCTTGGGTTTTCAAACAATACATTTTTAGATAGATGCATTTTGGTCCCTAAGTTTTTAAGTTTTACCTTTTTAATTCCTAAGTTTTTAAAAATAGGTTCAAAAGGGCCTTGCAACCATTCTTTTATTATTTTAAATTAGAAATAATAAAAACTACCTCTTATCTAAATTTATTTTTTAAACTTATTTCAAAATACATTATAATTAGGGAAATTTTCACATATAAATAAAAGTCAAACTAGAAATAGCAAATAGAAGTCTATAAATTAAATTTGTGTAAATAATTTCCTTTATTTTTCTATTTTTGAAAATCCTCCATATAATTATATAAAATATTTTTGAAAATCCTCCATATAATTATATAAAATAATAAAAGAAATACTTAAAAAAGACCTTTTAAACCCATTCATAAAAATCTTGGGACAACTCAATGACCAAACACACTTATTCTTCAAATGTGGGGACTAAAAAGGTAGTTTACAAAATGAAATAAAATAGGTCCCAAAGTACAGCATCCCCAAAAAAAAAAACTAATTAGGAATAGGAACTTCACCAGGAAACCTTATATCAAGTGGTGATGGGAAAACACTGACAGCAGCCAGGCTAAAAAGTTGTATGACATTTGGACATTTCCCCATCAAAACTTATGGAAAAGCAAAGCCACCCACAAACAACTAAAAAGGAAAGGCAATATAAGTTCCAGTATGAATAATCTCAGGGAGCGGTAAGAAAAGATACCATGATTTTCCTTTCTTTCATAGCACACATCGTTCTACGCCAATACTCGGATGAAAAAAAACTCGACGAATTACTTGAATTGATAAAAAAAAATTTAGGGAAACAAAAAAGACTTGGGAAGAAGGGAAGAGCAAAGCACAAATCAAGCACAAATCAAGCAAAAATCAGAGCCTTGCCAGGAAAAGGAAGGGACCTAATCTAAGAAAAACAAGATCAATGGGAGGGGAAATCAGGTTAAGATCAGCTTTATACTCATATACACCAAACTAAGGGAGCAAAAGTTGACCATATAATCCTTACCACTGACTTATCAGAACCATGAGACCGAGTCGATCTCATCCCTTGCGGATTTATGTAGTTCAAGTCTTTTAGCACATTGTTGTCTCCTTTCAATCAATTCAGGATCTTCATCCAGAAGAGCTGCAAGTTTATTACCCTACAAAAGAATCAAGGTAGTAGCATAAAATTCAGTGAATTGCGAGTGAAAGTGAAACATTGAAAAAACGTCCTTTCAAGTGAACAAAATTAGACTGCCAGCTATAAGTTCAATACCTCCATTTGTCCCAACTGCACATAAAAGTAATCTAATATAGATCGCTTTGCTTCTCTAACTTGACAATGAACAACAGACTTTGGAATAGTGTTCCTCAGCGTCTCAGACACCATCCTGATATAGGAGGAAATATTTGATGCTATCTGGTGAAAATGCACCTCGGTATACCTATCTGTGGAAGCTGCAGCTGGTGCGGTTCCTGCCTTTTCATCTTCCTGTGGGAGCTTTCGGAAGAAGTCTACTGTTAGATAGGAGGATTCCATGTCAACCAATCGCAAGGTTGTCTTTTTGCTATCTTCTCGAAATCTCTCTAACGCTTCGTTTGCAGCTCGTGCAACTTCAGCTTGTAGAGTGGGAAAGCGCTTCAGCTCCTGTTCCATTTCAGAACATTAGCTCAGATGCTCGTACAGTTATTAAGTTAGCATTATCAGAATGTATTATTTCTTGCATCGGACCTGAGTTTCTGCCATTGATCTTCTAACGAGTTCTTTCAAAATGGAATGAACCTGATGGTACCAGATGGACAAGTTTCAGAATAGGACTAAAAGCCAATGCATGTTTGATTAGATTAACTAAAATAATCCACTGCTTTTTATACGTACACACAATCACAAGGTATAATTAGATAGAATACAACAAATACGCTATACAGCATTAATTAAAGGACATTTTTCTTGTACTATTTGATAGTCCGTTATGTAGTTTACCATTACATTAAAAGCACGTATTTTCTCATGCCGTATTTCACATAAAACAAAATTCTCCCACTATCAACCAACAAAATGTATCAATTGAATCTATCAATAGGAAAATATGGCATGAGAAAAACAGGTGGCACTTACGGCATCAACTGAAGCTTCAGCTGGACCTCTAAAATAATTAATTGCACCTTCAATAAGGCGTCGATACCCATGCTCAGGTGCGATCAGATGAGGTTGGTATCCATCGGCCTCTGATATCACTTTCCTCACATTTTGCAGTGAGAGATAGCGGTCAAAGGGAAGCCTTCTCAAAGCATGAGGGAGCTGATTATCAAAAACACTAAATATCCGATCACCACCAGGCCGCCTGAGATTTAAAGAAAAATAGTTATGAGAAAAACACAACTACATGATCCTAGTCCAGCTGTGTAGTTGAAGAAAATAACATCAAATATAAAGTGAGCCTTTTATGAGTAATATTAACTTGACTAGAAAAGCAAAAGCTTGAAAGCTATAAAAATTTAGCACTTCATGCAAATGATAAGAGAAACATGCTCAATACCACACATAATTGCATTCAGAAACCTGCGCTTCGATGAAAAATGAAATTCTTGGTAAATAATGCATATTGAATATCAAACAACACTTGATAAAAAAGCTTTTGCTGATGAAAATTCTATAGAAAAAGCATAGATTATATACCCCCCATGTAGATGCTCCTTGAACACCAGGTCAAATGCACGGCAAAGCTCTAGGATAGTATACAACTGAGCCTGTAATATGTCAACCAAACAAAGTTAATAGATAAGCAAATTAGAACCAAGTTATTGAACAAGAAATATATGATTACCCCAGAATCAATTGTAACAGGCTTCCCAAGCTGATTAAGCTCCGCTTCAATTTCATCAATGCTTTTGTTAATTAATGATGCAATGCTAGGCATACGTGTTTTTATCAGAGACTCTAGGTGCTGAAACCATATCAATTGAGATTGTTATGTACGATGTCAATAGGAATTAAGTGAATACTGAATTAATGACTGAGTAAGCATGTAAATGCATCTCAGCTCCACCTTTGAGAGGAGTTTTGCCAGATACTCTGACCCCATTGTACCAGCCAGGAGTTTGTAGTCAACACTAGAAGCAAAGAATTCACGTTCCCTTCGCCGAGCAGTAATCATATCAATATTCTTATTGATATCAGCTTGAGAACGGTTGACAACTCCAACCCAAGGGTGTTGAAGCCGATAGGAACTTCCATCAAGAACCTTCAAAGAGCAATTTTGAGGCAGTGTGAGGAAAGAAAAGAGATGCAAGAATAGAGGAATCGATCACAGTTATCCATCAACACATGTGGTGCTTGATATTATTTTAAATTGTTTTGAAACAACATCAAGAGAGCAATGTCAATGAATCACGTCAGTTAGGAACCCAATGAATAAAGTGGCATCATTTAATGGGCAAGTGATCACTACATTATAGAGCTGAACAAATAAAAAGAACTAGATCCTTACTTCCAAAGCGTTTGTTCCTTTATCCATCAAATCAAGCTTTGTCAACACTCCAAATGTCCTTTCACCTGAGGAAATAATAGAGAGAGAAAAACAGATATAGACATGCATTATAACTTGTATATAAGGTGGCATAATTCAATCATAACTGGAGCCAACAGCAAAAGAAACATGCCTGTGGGATCAACCTCTCGAGAAAGCTGAATAGCATCAGATGTTGCAATATCTTGATTAGCTGGAGTTATGGCCAAAATAATGCAGTTTGGCTGCAGACAAGATTTTAATTTATCCATAAATGGATCAGAAAACTTCCGCTTGCTGAAAATTTCAAAATAAACATTCTACCAGCTTTTCTCCAGTTTATATTCTTATTCAGTTGGATGCAAAGTCCATTAACTCAAGGAAGAATTAGGAACTCAGATATCAACTTAATTGATTTTATCTGACTCAGTATTTCAAATATTCTCTTCTACAATTAAGGGAGGAAATGGAGCAAAAATTTCTGGAAAAGTAATAAATCTTTGTTTACATTAATTCCGTTTTCTATTTTTCCACAAGATTTTGATTGCCTCTACACTGTCCAGCACACATAATTTTCAGACTAATCTAATTTATCACATCTCCAATGAAAACAATCTCAATGAAGTAACTCCGTTAACTGGCAACAAAAAGTTTATAGCAAAAGACACTTCCTTACCTTCTCGACATAAGTACGGACCATTGTCTCAATATCTTGAACGATGCTCTCAGGCTGTCCTTCTGCAGCAAATAAATTTATTAACCTCTCTGTTGTGGAAATGGAATCGATGAAAAATAAATAAATGTTGCTGAAGCAAATCAATATCTCAATGTTTGTTAAACAAAGAGAAGAAAATACGAAAATGAGAGCGAAAATTCAAACTTCTTATTGAAGTAGGAAAAAAATTGATGATATACAAAATATTGTATAAGAAATGTGATACAACAAATTTGATACTAAAATTGTGATACACAAATGTGATACTCAAAATGTGTACACCAATTTGTGATACACAAAATTGTGATACTTAAAATGTAGTATAATAAATTGTGATACTCAAAATCTGGTACACAAAATTGTGATTTGTGACACACTCAATGCATGGTAGCTCACCCTTATGTAGGACAAGGATATGAACCTAATTAATACTACTAACTTACAATTTTAAACAAAATTAAAAAGAGACTCACAAAACATTAAAAGCTTAAAAATAACAAACAACCTAATCTTAGATCTAACATAGACATCAAACTGAAAATTAAATATAACAATAAATTTAAGAAACTTAAAAATTGAAATTTAATGAAAAAAAACCTCAAATCTCAACACTCTCAAAACAAGGTTGGAACTTATGATGTTATTTTATAACGGTTTAGAGTGAAATGTGGAAGCTTACCTACAGCAACCTTTGTTAAACCAGGCAAATCTATGAGTGTCAAATTGACCACTGCAAATAAATTAATATTAAGAAACCAAAAAGACATTAATCATCAGTTAACACAGAGAATTAATTACATAATAATATGGATCAACTTCACTCATGAAAAATAATGCACAAGATATCTTTTGATGTTATACATGAGCAAATAAAGCAGTACCACAATACGAAATTAAAAAATTAAAACTATCCTAAAAAAGTGACAGCTGATTCTTTGAGATGAATGTCAACGTCATCAGAAACAGAATACCTATCCTACATATAGTTCGGTTTGTATCATTTTTCATTCTTATCTTATCAAACCAAAACTATGAAAAAATATTGGAGTCAAGACAATCAGAAGAACACCTGATGAGTGAGTGTGAATAATATGGATTAACCTCATTAAGAGGAAGAACCCTGCAATTATATTCTATGAAACAAATAGGCAAACCAAGCAGAAGCCTGCTTTGGAATTATATAATCATCCTAGAAATGTGGCAGATAAGTCTTTGAAATGTAGATCAAAGGAAACAAAAACGTTGCATCTATCCAATGTAAGGTTATGATTTTGTTCGGTATCTTACTAAACCTGCAATCAGAAAGATCCCAAGAGATTGGAAAACAGAGGAATTCACCCTCTGAACAATATATTCCATTATGAAGTTCCCGAAAAACAGAGTATCTGATTATAAGGAAAGATGATCAAGAAAAAAAAGTACAGCAAGGAAACTTAGAGAACAATCCACGGTTATTCGAGAGAGCTGATTCTCTCCTGTGGTGACATCACTCACTCCAGAAAAATTCCCACCTCTCAGCCTTACAAAAACCCTTCACAAACCTTCACCAGACTGGTCCCCACCCTAAGTCCTGCAACTTACAATTCATCAGAACCTTCTAACCGTTTGTCCCTTGTTGAGCTATCTTTTTGCCCTTCCTCAAGTACACATTCTTAATTGGAGGTCTCACAGGTTTTCCATTGAATTATGTAGTAACATTTCGCACCTAATCAAATTTCAAAAAATGGCATAATATAAAGAACACATCTCTATGTATAATGTGTTTACAATGAGAGCAAAAGCTAGTGATCATCAGTACAAGCAAGCAAGGTAAGAAACTAATGAAGATACAACTGGAAGAATCACTGACCATACAAAAGAACAGATATCGTTGAATAATGTGAACCACAACATAAATTTAGATCTATTACCATTTGGAGAGTAGATACTGAGATGAATTGGAACAGGAGAAATCTGTTTTAACCTTCCAGTCAAGCTATCAGTTTCATCTTCTATCTCCTTCCTAACCATTGCTGCAATAAACTAATAGAAGTTAACAATAATGCCAGAGAAGGTATGTAGATAATTTTACTGATATGGGCCCCTTTGGAATAAGGCTTTAATTTTTCATTTCATTAGTCTTGATTCTATAATGGAAAGCATGATAAGATATACATCATAACATACAGCTTTGTAAACTTAGGAACTATTACATCTTTCATTTCAAATATGTTGGAGACATTTCAAACAGCACGATGTTAAATTTTAAAAGCAGCCTTTTCTCATTCAACTTAGTTTGTCATGCAAGATACTGAGAGATATAAGTAGAGATACTAAGGAATATTCAGCCAGTCTAGGTGTATTTGGAGTTTGAAGGACAGATAAGTATAACAACAATCCAATCCAATAGCTAAATAGGTAGAAACTCCTAGAGATTTTAGAACTACCATGATAGTTTACACCATGACTTTGTGTACATGACTTTGAATCTTAATATATCTCGATTAATTTGTTTGACTGCTGTTTTCATCTAACATTTATGGGAATGCAAAAAAAATTTGGACCTATATAGACTTTGTATAACTAGTGACTAACACTTGCATTGGGCTAACAAGTGTCTCGTACATGTCCAATAAGTATCAAAGCGCCTCTAGCCAAACTAAAGTGTCCATGCTTCTTAATAACACTTCTTTCACTAGCAATTCAATCACATACTTCATTTTATTGACCTTTATTCCTTCTCTCTTTTTTTTTTTTTTTTGAAAAGCTGCTCTGATAAAGGTTATTGTAATAATAATAATAATCCTTTAATAAGTATTAACCACAAAACTAGAGTAATTATTTCCCCTCAAGTAACGAAAATGGCATAATATGAAGTACTCTGAAACTAAATATGAAATTCAGAGCAAGAGAAGGAGAACTTTGCTGACTGAAACTTGTTCATCAAGCAACATGAGGATAGTTTATTGTCTAAAAATACAGAATGAGACCTTTTATAATACTAAAAAAACAAAATTACGTACAGAAATCAGAGAATTTTTTCTTAGGCAGATGAAGAAATTCTGCATACTCCTCTCTTCCTGGTTCTGTCTTCTGGAGCTGCAAAACTAGAGGCCTCCGCGTAACAATTCCTGGAAAATAAAATTATCAGTTGGTGGGTTTATCCAATTATTTCCCTACTGTGTATTATAGGGAAGAGTAAGACGGATATTGTTATATCTTTGTTCAAGAAACTGCTATGGCAACAGAAATTTGAAAAATACGATTGATTATAAATAAAGGATTTTGTCCATTCAGAAGTTCAGCAAGGTATTGCTATCTTCACGAAAATAGAAGTTCTAATTTAATTGAATATAACTCTCCTGACAGAGGTTTACCGTTCCCTTCAGAATCTATATTCTTCAAGTCACTGATAGTAAAAGTATTACAGCCAGTGAAGGAAGTGAGAGAATACTCTCTGTGTTATTCTCATTAATTATCAAATTCCTTCAAAATACAAATATATATGTGAGTGTCCACATTCCACAATGTCACATGACATTGTCATGGCAAAGTAATTAGATTAACTAATTACAGATTAATTACAAATCTTAATAAAAAAAATCCTGGACTAACTTGAACACTGAAAACCTCGTGATCAAATCACTTAAATCATTAGCACGAGGTCTTCTATAGTTTTATTGTTTTTCCTTTTCCATAACACAATATGTTGATTGTTCTTGTGGTATAACCGTGCGAGTTAATCTGACACTGATTCTTAAAGAGGATAACATCCACTCAAATTACCAGTAAATATCAAGCTACTGTTTCTTCCGTAGCTCCACGCTTCGCATACATGAGATATTTAACAGAAATACATCCGAAACAAACCAAAAACCAACTCGAAACTCAATGATAATCATTTTACCACTTTCTAAAAAAGAAAAATAGCAAAATTAGAACCAACACAGACTGACCTGATCCTCTGGGAAGAAAATCACGACCAACGATGCTCTCTAAAACCGATGATTTTCCAGAGCTCTACATTTCCAACCGAACACAAAAAATTAGCCTCGCATGCAACAAAAAGCATCTGAAAAGCACACATACACACGCATGCATCCAAATACAGTAGCATACAAAGAGAAGCATTACACAATCTACAGATCAATAGAAGTTGGAACAAAATTTACCTGACCACCGACGACGACAACAGATGGAAGAGCCTCCCAAAGAGTAGGCAATGCGGAATCACCGCCATAATCACAGAGTACAGTACAAGCCCTCTGTATACGGTTAACGAGGCCGATCAAGGACTCCATGGCAGCCATTCCGCCAAATTCAGCGTCGTGTACTACAGAAGTAGAAGAAGAAATTGAATTGGAAGCATGAGAGAGGATCAAAGAGAGGAAAGTGAGAGTGATGAGAGTGAAGAAGGAGAAGACGTTGAAGAACAAAAGGAGAGCTATTTTTGCGTGAATTTTGGGAATAGATTTTAGAATCAGAGGAAATGTTGGACGATTTTAACGGTACCACGACTGGACGGTTTTTATATGATTCGACTTTCATTTGAATCTCTTTATAAGCAGCATGTAATTATTTGTGTTTTAGAATAAAATGATTGAATATTTAAATTCCTTTCAAATTTTTGTTTGGCGGGCTGCGTTCGGCTGTAGTATTTCGCAAGGATTCATTAGATCAACATGGTAATCGTGAGGAGGTGTGATTAGGATAAAAATATATATATAGAATTTAATCTCTATAATTTTAAAATCTAGAATTTAGTCCACCCTTTTGCGTTAAGTGATTGAAAGTTCAACCTAGGAATAGGAAAAACTTAGACATGCATTACTAAGTTGAGTTTTTAGTCTCTACATACATATTTAAGTTTTATAAAATAACCTTGGATTCTATGAATTGAACTAATGCGGTCTAAACATTAATAAAATACCTCTTATTTTATCAAATATATAATTTTTCTTTACAAATTACAAAATACACTCAATTTATGACATTAATTCCAACAATCTCCCATTTGTTCTAAAACGAGTGGGATGTACCATATCAAATACAATACAATGAATAACTAGAGTGTAAAGTATCAAATACCAAAAATAGGATGTATAGAATCAAATACAATACAATAAACTAGGGCATACAATATACCCAATAACATCTCTCGCTTGCCCTAGATTAAGTGACTCGTATTTCATAGACCAAAGCTTTCCAAGTGAACCTAAAAAACTTTAGCCGTGAAAGTCTTTGTAAATGGATTGACAACGTTGTGTTTCGAGGCAATCTATGTGATAATCACATCTCTTCGTTGCATAATCTCCCTAATAAGATGATACTTGCACTCTGTATGTTTTCCACATTTGTGACTATGAGGCTCATTGGAGTTTGTCACTACACCACTGTTATCACAATAAAGGGTGACGGGCAAAGTCATGTTTGGAACAACTTCCAAATCTGCCAGAAAATTTTTGAGACACACAGCTTTCTTAGTAGTTTCACGAGCAACTATATATTCTACCTTCATTGTGGAATCTGCAATGTATCCTTGCTTAATGCTCTGTCATACTATAGCTCCTCCATTCAAAGTGAACATTGATCCTTATGTGGATTTCCTAAAATCCTTATCAGTCTGAAAATCATAGTCAGTGTATCATGTAAGAATCAAAGCCTTAGTACCATACACAAGCATATAGTTTTTTGTCTCCTAAGATACTTAAGAATGACTTTGACCATTATCCAGTGATCAAATCCTGGATTGGACTGATATCTACTGGTCACTCCCACTGCATGGCAGATATCAAGCTTAGTACACAACATGACATACATAAGGCTACCTATCACAAATGCATAAGGAATCCGTCTCATCTCCTCAACCTCTTGAGGTGTCTTAGGATATTGTGTCTTAAAAAGAACAATTCCATGCCTAAAAGGTAATAAACCTTTCTTGGAATTCTGCATCGAATACTTGACAAGAATTTTGTTAATATACAATGCCTAAGACAAGGCTAGCATTTTATTCTTACAATCCCTTATAATTTGGATCCTTAAAATATACTGAGCTTCACCCAAATATTTTATTTGGAATTGAGCAACTAACCATTCTTTAATTTTGGTCAAAAACCCACATCATTCCCAATGAGTAGGATATCATTTATATACAACACCAAGAAAGCTATTGAACCATTAATGACATTCTTGTAAACACAAGGTTCATCAATATTTTGATTAAAGCAATAAGTTTTTACCGCGGCGTCAAACCTCATGTTCCAAGATCTAGATGCCTATTTCAATCCATAGATAGACCGATTGAGCTTGCAAACTTTTTGCTCTTGACCATATACTATGAATCCTTCTGATTGAGTCATGTAGATTATCTCTTCAAGATTACCATACAAAAAGGTAGTCTTGACGTCCATTTTCTTTATCTCATAGTCATAATATTGAAGGAAATAGGAAGCGAGATTTTCATAAGCAGCGGAACACGACTATTCCAAATTACAATCATGAATGAACAAATATTTATAGTCGACTTCAAACAAGCAGTTATGCGATTCATACAGAAATTACAGAATGAAAGTTCTAAAAGTACAAAGGGAAAACTATACAAACAATGGCAGCCGTGTCTCTACGCTCCGTTGCACGACCACTCGAACAACAGCGACCACGAACACTCGATCTATACAACTGCAACACCACACGAACACTTCGCACTCGTCCTCAACGATCTCCTCGGTCACGATCTCCTCCATAACAGCGAATGGCCTCCACAGCACCACGAATGGCCTCCAGAAAACCTCGACGATGTCGAGTTGAGTCTGACACCACCAACAAAGCGACCTTGGTATTCTTGGTGTGAGAATCCAGAGGGGGCTCTATTTGACTTGGTATGAGGCAGACGAAAAGAGGAAACAACGATCGCATACACGACTGGGCAAGTGGGAGATGGCGGAGACCTATCGTATAGGTCGATGCTCAATAGTTTAGATAAAGTTATGCGATCGTTTAGTCTTTCGTTTGGCTCGGTCTGTCGCCTACAGACTTTACACGATCGTTTACCTTGGGCCAGCGATCGTCTAGCAAAGCTATGTGATCGTTTAGTAAATACTGCACGATCGTGTAGCCCGCACCTGCACGATCGTTTAGCTCACCCAGCCATCATTTAATAAATCTGGATTTACTTGACTACCACCGTGAGTTTCTATATGCCGAAAGAAAACTCAAAATCATTTTCAAATGTTTGTAAAAATTTCATTTTCAAAATAGGAAACCACTTTCCTTTTAAACTCACGGTTACCATGATCTAATAACCATTCACCACTTTGGTTATTTAAAAGAAAAAGTATTAATTATCCAATAATTAATAGTAGGACCATGACTGAGTCTTCTCTTCCAAAGAGAAGCTATGGCCACTATATTCAAGCCCCGGAATCAGCTCTTAAGGGAGCAATCTCTATACTTATCCCTACTTCGGGAAAGGAGTGAATTCCATCTTGTGGATTGAGTTCCCAACTCCCAGATCAGACAAGTCCCTAAAAAGGTAGGCATGTTGAGTTGACAATCTAGCCACTCTCACCCATACTAATCAAAGGACCGCTCTCAAAGACAGGAGTTCCCAAAACACTCAGGATTAAGGTCGTGTCACCTATGGTCATTTAGGTGAGATGCAAGTCTCTAGTATCAATGGCGTTATATACAGAGTCTAGTCATCTTGTAGTCCAGGTCTTATATAAACTCTTTGTATAGGACACCCCCGTTCCACGTCTCCACATGAATGGTCAGGATCTACCATATGTAGTAGTTTACAACACTTGCAAACCTCTACAAAGTGGGCCGTATCCGTAGTATCACCAGGATCAGATATCCTACCTTAATCCTTATACTACAAATCGATTTAGGTTATCACTTAAGGCATGATCCACTTGTATATCACATATACATGCTTAAGTTTACATAAGATAACCAAGGAGCTTTGTTTATTGGATATGAATAAATGCCAGAATTAAATAACACTTATTTTATTCATTGAACAATGTGTATCTTTACAAAACAACGAGACTCTGGGAGAATTAGGACATTAATCCCAACAAATATGTAGCAATTGACATGAGAATCTAGATAGATTTTATCATAGCAACAGGAGAGAAGCTTTTTTCATAGTCCACCCCCTTAATCTCGATATAACCCTTTACTACTAATCTAGCCTTGAAGGTTTGCATCTTTCCATCTACACATCTTTTCCTCTTGTAAATCCACTTGAAACCTATAGTTTTTATCCTATCAGGTTGGTCTACAAGTTTCCAGATAAAATTTAAGTACATAGACTCCATTTCTAGATTCATTGCCTTAATCCATTCATCTGTGTCAACAACTTCCATTGCTTTCTTGTAAGACAACGAATCCTCAACATAATCATTAATGATGCTTTAGGCTTCTGTTAAACCCACGTTGCGAACAGGTGGGTTCACAATCCTTCCACTATGTTGAGGCAATCTCAAATCTTGAGATGGATTAGTCTGACTAGACGAACCGACATCAACAACTCTTGTTGATGTCCTAGCCTCTTCAACAACTCTTGTTGAAGTTTCAGTAGTATTTTCGAAATTTTTTCTAAAAACTATTTTGCTTCGTGAATTTTGGTCCCTCATGTGGTCTTCCTCCAAGAATGTAGTGTTTTTCGATATAAACACTTTATTTTCATTTGAATCAAAGAAGTGCCCACTTCTCATTTCCTTGGTGTAGCCTATAAATAGGCATACTTTCGAATGAGGTTCCAACTTTTTAGGATTTATCATAAGCACATGGGCTGGACATCCCCAAATTTTGAAGTGGTGTAAACTACCTTTACCGCCTCTCCACAACTTCAAAGGTGTTTCAGAAACACTCTTTAATGGAACGTTGTTCAAAACGTAAACAACAGTCTCCATTGCAAATCTGCAGAACGAGTCAGGAAGTTGAGCATAACTCATCGTAGACCAAACCATGTCCAATAGGGTTCTATTTCTCCTTTCCGATACACCATTCTATTGAGGTGTACCAGGGACTAAGAGTTGAGACGTTATTTCATGTTCTATCATATAGTTTTGAAATCTTAAATCTATATATTTTCCACCACGATCAGATCGTAGTGTTTTTATCTTTTTATCTAACAAGTTTTCAACCTTAGTCTTATATTCCTCTTTTCAAGTGCTTCATACTTATGTTGCATTAGGTATAGATACCCGTATCTTGAATAATCATCTATAAAATAGATGAAATATTGATACCCTCCTCTTACTTTTACATTCATTGGACTACTAAGATCTGGCTATATAAGTTCCAAGGCTTCTTTGGCTCTATAACCTTTTCCTGTAAAAGGTCATTTTGTCGTTTTGCCTTTAAGGCATGACTCACATACATGTAAAGAATTTTCTTCTAAACTATTTAGAAGTCCATTTTCATCAATCTTTCAATCCTATTTGAGATTAATGTAACCTAATCTTAGATGCCAAAGGTGGCTATTTTCTTTAGGAGAAATCCTTGGTCTCTTAGTAGTTGTTACCGTTCTAAACATTTCAGTATTTAGGACTATTGGGGTTGATGCCCTAAATCTCGTAGGGTCCTATAGTTTGTAAACCTTGTATGAACAAACATTTTTTAGATTAATAATATATGATATTTTATTCACTTTGTCTATGAAATATGTGATAATTTAGTTGCATTAACCACAAACTAATAAACTAATATCCAACATTATCGTTATAACTTAAACATGTATATGGAGACATATAGGTGGATCATGTTTAAGTGATAACCTAAATGGTATGTAGTATATGCATAAGGCTGAGTACCTTATCCTGGTGACACTACGAGTATGGTCCGCTTTGTAGGTGTTACAAATGTTGTAAAGTACTACAAATGATCTTATCCTGGTCATTCATGTATTAGACATGCAACGGGGATATTCTATACAAAGGAGTTTGTAAATGCATTGTAGAACAAACTTAAAACCCACCACAATTGTAAAATAAGTTCAATACAACAATGGAATTTGGAATATAAAAAAAACCTGGCTCTGATACCAATTGAAGAAAATCTAAATATAGAGATCTAGTGAGCGGAAGCGGATTGTTCCAAATCCCATTCAAAATGAACACAAACAATTATAGTCCAAACGAAACGATTATGCATAAACAGTAAATTACAATATGCTACATTAAAAGAACAAACAAGGGATAAAGTATGCAAACCTTTGAAGAACCTTTCTTCAAGTATCCCTCGATCATTCAACAACTCGATCAGAACACAATCTTAATGAACAGAACAGCCAACAGCACGAACTGATGAATCCTCGATCACAATCGAGTCTAACTCGATCCTCAAACCTCAAACTGAACAGGAACACCACCACAAGTGTTATCTTGGTATTCTCGGTATGATAATCCAGGAGTTGTGGGTTCTATGTGACTTTGGATAGAGGAATGAAGGAAGAAGATGATCAAGTAGATGATCGAGTAAGTGAGAGATGGATGTTATCTATCATATAGACAAAATACTCGATCGTTTAATAAGATGAAGCCTATCATATAGACTTTCCTACTCGATCGTGTAGCAACAAGTAAGCAAGTAACTATCATATAGTAAACTCGATAACTCGATATAGTAACTATCGTATAGAAACTATTGTGTTGGCTGTGAGACACTATCGTTTAGTAAAATGTTTTACTTGATAGTCCTTTCTTTTGTCAAACGACACTAATGGATGATCTATTGATTTCGAATGAATCAACATTGATTTTGGAAAAACGATTTTCCTTTTTATCTCACAGTTACCATAACTTCGAATAATCTCTCACTTAATCAGTTATTAAAGAAAAAGAATTAATTATCATATAATTAATATATTATAAATAAATATGATAACTAACTTATCACATTATATTTATAACCTATAGTTTTAATATTTCATCATATGAAACATATAAACCATAGTTCTTTTTCTATGTTATGGTATTTAATATAAATCATAATTATATTAATACCTAAAATTAATGTATCTAATACATCATATCAATTATATCACATATAATTGAATTAATTTAACTATATCACATATAATTAAACTTCCTCTTGTTAATTTGAACACTTCAAACTAACCCAAAATCTGATTCTCAACTTAAACCCATTGAGCTACCAAGGGGATCTTATGAACCTGTAGCTTGAAGCTCCAACGGTACGTGAATAACTGACTAAACTCTTTAATCACGAGATCCACCATCCATTAACTGTTGGTCACTCCAATAAAGACCGACAATTGCACTCTTTACACTATAGATATATTTCTGTGTCCATTGGATATAACCAGTCAACAGTGTGATGACCCTTCACAAATCGCTCATAAGTACAGCTGGGCCAATTTATCGTTTTGCCCCTGTAGTTACATCTAACTTCTTAAGTACTATTGATTCCTCTAATGAACAATAAGTCATAGTTCTACTATGACTGAGTCCTCTCTCCCCAAGAGAGGGTATGACCACTATGTTCAAGACTCGGAATCAGCCCTTAAGGGAGCAATTTATCTACTTATCCCTGCTTCGGGGAAGGAGTGAATTCCGTCTTGTGTAGCTGAGTTCCCAGCTCCCCAATCAGACGAATCCTCAAAATGGTAGGCTTGTTAAGTTGGCAATCTGGCCACTCTCACCCATACAAATCAAAGAACTGCTCTCATGAGCAGGAGTTCCCAACTCACTCAGCATTAAGGTCATGTCACCTTTGGTCATCCTAGTGAAATGTAAGTCTCAATTATCAATGGCATTATATAAAGAGACTAATCATTTCGTGGTCCAATACTATACAAACTCTGTGTATAGGATACCCCTGCTCGCATGTCTCCACATGAATGGTCTGGATCAGACCGTTTGTAGCACTTACAACACTTGTAACATCTATAAAGCGGGTCGTATCCGTAGTGTCACCAGGATAAGGTATCCCTCCTTTATCCTTATACTACAGATCATTTAGGTTATTACTTAAGGCATGATCCACTTGTATGTCTCCACATACATGCTTAAGTTACATGAAATAACCATGGATCTTAGTTTATTAGATTGTGTAAATGCTTATAAAATAACACTTGTTTTATTAATAACAATATGTTCACAAAATGTTTACAAACTACGAGACTACCAGGAGAATTAAGACACCAATCCCAACACTCTGTCTACCAGGAGAATTAAGACACCAAGTTGTACAGAATATATGAATTGCTTATTTCCTTTTAGAAATAAACCCAATAAACTAAAAGATCCATAACTATTACACGAGTACTTGAACTTTATGTGGAGACATAAGAGTGGATCAGTTCGAGTAAATAGTCAAAATGATCTATAGTATACGAATAAGGTTGGGTGCCTTATTCTAGTAACACTATCGGATGCAACCCATTTTGTAGTTGTTACAAGTTGTTGTAAAGGTGCTACAAACGAAGTGATCCTGATTCATTCATGTATTGACATTAAGAGTGGGGGCATCCTATGCAATGAGTATGCGTAAGATCGGACCAAGAAATAAGTCACTCTTACTGTATAACGTTGTTTACTATTTAAGACTGACTATTTTGCTTAGATGACCTAGGTAACTTGATCTTAATCCTGAGCTAACTATGAACTCCTGTTTATTTGGGGTTATCCTTAGATTTGCGTAGGTGAGGGTTGGCTCAACAGTGCCGGCTCAATAAGTCTCTCATTTCAGGGGTAAGACCGGGTAGATAGCTGGGGACATAGGGTACAATAAGAAATTCACGCCTACCCGATTTAGGGATAGAAGGAAGGTTATTCTCTTAAGTGTTGAATCTAGATCTTGAATAAGGGACTCCACCCTCTCATTGACCCAAACCAATTGTTCATTAGAGAATCAGTGGAACATAAAAAGCAAGACGTAATTTCGGGGGTAAAATAGCATTTGACCCAGCCGTTATTATGAACAACCTATGAAGGGTCGACTTATTGATTATGGTTAAATCAAGTGGACACGAATATATCTACAGTGAGGAGAGTGCAACTATGGAGCTATAGTGGTGTGACTCGATAGTTAACAAATATTGATTAATTTGGTCTAAAGAGTTTTAGCCAATTAATCTCAAATCGTTAGACTCGTGATCTGTAGATCCATAAAGTCCCTCTACTAGTTTGTAAAACATGAACACCTTGAATTAGTAAATTGAATGAATCTGGAACGATATCAATTTGAATTGTTAAATTGATTTTCAATTTGAAATGTTCAAATTGAATTTAGGGTTATTCAAATTCAAATTAGGGTTTATATAATTATACTCGATATAATTAATTAACGTTTAATTTATCAAAATTAAACGAAATTGGAGAGTTTATAATATTTAAATATTGATTTAAATGTTAATTACATAAATAGGATTCATGTTTAAAATTAGATGTGTGATTAATTTAATATTTGATATTAAATTAATATTTAATTAATTAAAATCAAATTAATTTTCAAAATTAAATCAATTTAAGAAATTGAATTCTGAAATTTTAATTTAAATTAATTTTGAATTAATTTAAATTAATTTTCAAATTGTATTTGAAAATTAGAATTTTCCACTTAGTGGAAAAATCCAATGTTTCACCGACTAGTAGGTGGAACTCTACAATTCACATATCTATCTCACTCAATCTTCAAGTTTGAGGTGTCTTTGACTGAATTCAATCATGCCTGCATGTAGTTGAAGAATAAAAACACTCCAATTTGGTAGAATTGAAGGCGGATGAGTTGTTGGAAAATTTGTTCCTGATGAGTTCTTCATCCTCACCACAAAACCCTCTACATTCCCTCACAAATTCACTCCTTTTTTGAGTCCCACCACTTAAATTCAAGGCTGAGAATAGTAGAGAAGATCTCTTGGTGGTTCACTGAAGATTGGAGGTGAAATCACGTGAAGAGCAGCTTGGATTTGAAGAAATTCTTCAAAGGTATGTCTTGAAACCGTCTTAATACCCTATGGACATGCTTATTTTGATGTCAAAATTAAGGAATTAGAATGTTTAATGATTATGTTTTCTTTTGCTACATATTTCTGTATTCCAACAAAAATGACCACTATCATTCATTTCTAAAGTAGTGTAGGTACTTGTAAAAACACATAAAAACATTTCTATCAGCATAAATAGTAACAAAATTATATAGATAGACAGGAATAGTTGTATATCATTGTCTATCTTAGATAGACCATTATAGACATCTATCAATGTCTATCTGAGATATACAGTGATAAACAACTATCAATAGATAGACAGTGATGGACATTTATCCCGTCTATCTGAGATAGACAGTGATAGACAACTATCACTGTCTATTGTAAATAGACAGTGATAGAAATTTGCTAAGCAAAATGGATCATACTTGGATTCATTTCATTCAACTTTTCAAAAAAAAATCTTGGAATCAAGGTGTATGATTCAACTGCATCACCTTTTAACATCTTTACTATGTGTTATTTTGTCCTCCAAGCTTTTTGATAACTTATATTAACTCCAAGTTTTGTAGAGCCTTATGGATAATGTCTCTAGGAATGGATTGATTCGTAGACATGAATAAAAAATCATCAATCAAGCAATTGCCAATTACTGATGGAGAAGCTTGCCTATGATAACTCTGAGTTATGTTCAATGGATAGTCATGCTTAGAAATGTACTTCCTAAGCATTCGCAATGCATTATTCTTATACCGAGATGCCCTAGCATACCAATTGCAGCCTTCTTGCAAACATTTGAACTCAACAGATTTTGAATTTGATCTTGTAGTTCTAAATTGAAAATTATTCTTTACTGCATTTATGTAAAAACACTTTGAAAATACTTCTTTACTTTCAAATACACGTTTTACCTTCAAATCACAATAAAAAAATATCTCTTATAACTTCATTATGTGAAAAAGAAGAAGAACCTAAATATAACATTCTATCACCATCGTCACATACACTACTAATAACACCCACACTACTAATAGCAGTAGAAGAACCTTCCAAAGAACAAACACTTACATGAGCAACTAATGGATGTTTATTGATTGCATCTTTAGCTAAAGTTAGATACCAAAAAATATCTTTGTCCTTTTTTATTGGAACCAAAATTTGAACTATTTTTACCAAAATCCAATAAAACTGACAAATCTACCAACCCATTCAATTGAATCTCTTCATATATTAAACCAACTAAACCATTAAAGTCTATATAGTCATCTATCAAAATTCCATCAACCTCATAATTCTCATAGCAGTGATAATCATCCACTGTCCTCCATAAAAAAAAAATTATAAGAATAGCCATGGTATTCTGCAAAATGAAAAAAAAAAATTATATGAGAAACTCATAATGAAACTCTATCACTAAGATTTTGTAAGAAACTCATAATTAAAATATCCAATAGTGATAGATAGAAATAGAGTTCTATCTCTGTCTATCGGATGTTCCAACCATATAAGCTATTATAAATCAAGTGAAGATTAATCAAAGATAGAGTTCTATCTTTCTCTATCCCTAATAGACAAAGATAGGCATCTATCTCTATCCATCTGTGATAGGCAAAGATAAAGATAGAGTTACATCTTTGTCTATCACAGATAGAAAAAGATAGACGTCTATACCTGTCTATCTAAGATAGATAGAAGTAGAGCACTATCTCTATCTATCTGAGATAGACAAGTAATAATACAATACATCATCAATCATTCATGCACTTTCAGTTGAAAAAGATGTTGATTGGGTTCAAAATTTTAAGAATCCGATGTTCCAACCACATAAGCTATTATAAATTGAGTGAAGATCAATCAAAGATAGAGTTCTATCTTTGTCTATCCCTAGACAAAGATAGACATCTATCTCTGTCTATCTGAGATAGATAAATAATAATACAATACATCACCAATCATTTATGCACTTTTAGTTGAATAAGATGTTGATCAAGAATCTGATGTTTCAACCATATAAGCTATTATAAATAGAGTGAAGATCAATCGAAGATAGAGTTTTATCTTTGTCTATCCCTGATAGACAAAGATAAGTGTCTATTTCTATCTATCTGTGATAGACAAAGATAGACGTCTATAATTGTCTATCTGAGATAGATAGAGATAGAGCATTATCTCTATCTATATCGACTCCTTTCGATCCAATCCTATACTAATTTGGAATTTTCGACTAACTGGCTTCCAAAATAGCTTCATAATGTTGTATGCAATAGCTTGTTGGAATTGTGGAGCAAAAGTTCGTTAACTTGGTTTATGAATTGGTTCAAGAACAGTTGTTGTCCTTTGAATTTTTTTAATATTTTTTTTAACAGAATAAAGCATTAGAGTGGAGAGAATACTGTGAAATTCAAAGAAGAAGAATTATTCTTCACTCGGCATTGCAATGTGAGACATTACAAGGCAATGGAAGAAGAAGAATAAGAGATACATGTGTGATCGATCGAATCGACAAAGAAGAATAAGACCTCCGAATTGTGTGGTGACAATAAATGATCGATTGAATTGAAAACGGAGAAGAAAATAAATTGAAATTGAAATTGACAAAACGTTCTATGCTCAAGTTGTTTATATTTTAGCTTTTCACTTTTTTTTTTTAATTTTATAAGTAAATTAAATTATTATTTTCAATATAACCTTTTTTTCTCTTATTTTTAAAAATGATTGAACTATAAAAAGAGAAAATCATAAGTTTTAAAAAGAATTTGACAAACTGTCAATATAATAATGTACCACAAATTAAATTTAAAAATAATAAAATTTATAAAATTTCATAATAATAATAATTATTATTATTACCATTATTTTATATTAATTACTATTATTATAAAAAAAAAAAACTAAATACATTATAGTGTTACCTCCTTTAATAAAACAATTTATTATAAAGATAATAAATGTTATAAATTTAAGATTTGTTGAGGTGGCAAAGTCGTCCATAATATTCTCCCCTTAATCCGCTTTCTTAAAATAGTAAGATAAGATAATTATTATTAAATAAAGATTACAATAACTTCTTGGGAATGAAATGAGAAACTTATTTACATCCCAACTCTTTAGATTCCTTTAAAAAAATGTAATTCACATTTTTATTTATATTAGGCGATTAAATTTAATTATTCTAAAAAAAAAAAAAAAGAAACATATGGTTGTAAGTGATGAATGTTTGTCAACCAAATATTTTGTATTAAAAGTATATGAATTGTAAAGGAACAAAAAAAAAAAAAAATCAAAGATTCTAGATATACAACCCAATTTCATAAAATAAATGTGCTAAACTTATAAATATTGAGAGACAAACCCAGTTACATTAAACTCCATCAAAAGTAGCGTTGTTACGTCATAAGTTATCTCTTGCAACTTTAACATACCACCAAAAACGTAATTCCTTGAAAATTTTAATATACCACCAACATCTTGAGATGTTTTAAAGACTGAATAGGCTTTGAGAGTAAGAACATAGAGAAAAAAAAAAAAGAATAAATAATAAAGAAATGATGAAATTTGGTGAAGAAAATGATGAATATAATACTCATTTTATAGGTAGTAGAACGTGAGTTATAAGGATTTTATAACTTCTGAAATTCAATTATAAATTATAATTCAAGAATGTTGCACTCAAAACTTTTTACATTCTAACCTTTTATTTTATAATATATATTTTGTTGATAACCAATTATTCATTAATTAATCAATTAGTTAACTATCTTTAACCAATCGTTCATAGTTGATAAAAGAATGTGTGGTTATCTTTAACCAATCGTTCATAGTTGATAAAAGAATGTGTGGTTACATTCTTCTAAAAACCACCATTGTAGATATTTAATTTAAACCACTACCATCATGGATTGTAATTAATTAATTTGAAGCAATTAAATTTAATAAATTAGCTTAAAATGAATTGGAGAATAATTCAATTGACCAAATTATCACCAAAGTAACAATAGAAATGTTTATAATGAAAGGACAAAACTGGCATAAAAAGTTTCTTCATATCTAGCCTTTTATATATATATATATAGTATAGATGACATCTATGTACAAAAAAGAAATAGACAACAATATTTTTTATAATTATTTAGTCTTTTGCTTCTTAAAATTAAAACTTATAAATACTACTCTAAGGTGTGAATTTATTTATTTTATTTACTTCCTAATAATATTTTGAAAATTATGTCTTGAAACTTAAGAAACTAGTATTTAAAAACAAGTTTTGTTTTTCGAAATTGAAATATAATTCCTCCAGGTGCAAGAAGATCTTCTTTTACAGTACCCCTGGTTGGGTCCAAACCGCTAAATTTCACAAGATCTATAGCTCCACACATCATAACACTCAATTCTAGTAGTCTGTCCCTGAAACCACTCAGAAGACCAGATAAGTAGGGGAAGAAAAAAAAGTCTTAGTAAATTTGCAACCCCACAAAACGTGACTTCAGGACTCCACGTTTTCGTGCAAAACAAACAAAAAAGATTATTGTTAACTCCTCTTTTACTAATATTAGCGATGTGGGAAGGGAGTCAAAAATAGCTTTCCACACAGTAATCTTTACCCTCGGGGGCATCTCAAACCTCTACACCGCCTTTCGATAGAGTTTAAGCTTAAGATAGCCAGAGCTAGATACTCAGAGGAAGACTTCATTGAACTCACCACTAACTTGTAAACATTCTTGACAAGGAAAACATCTTTGGGGTTAAGGCCCCATATAATCTCATCACCTCCCCCGCATTCTCTCACCGAGATGCTAAGAATAGTCATTGCATCACTAGGAGCTTCGTTCCAAAACCCATCCTTATTAAGCATATCACAAACCCGTTTCAATCGCATGCCTTTGTTGATACAAACGGGCGTCCTAACACCTTCACCAATGAGCCATGAGTCTTTGTGAATGGAAACACTCGCCCCATCTCTAATCTTCCACCTATACCCTTTTAGAAAGCTTCCTACCCATAAGATGTTCCTCCAGACCAAGGACGGATTGTTGCCTAAGGGCACATTTTGAAGATCCCCATCAATAAAATACCTACCTCTCAGCACACGAGATAGCAAATAGTTTGGGTTTCTAATGATCCTCCAACTTTGCTTAGCGGGCATTGCTTGATTAAAAAGCTAAAGGTCACGAAACCCCATCCCCCTCTGTCTTTGCTAGCACACAACTTCATCCAACTCATCCTGTGGGCTTCCCTTTTTTCTCCAAAGGAGTCCCACTTGAAACGTGCACAGGCTCTGTTAATATCATCACACAACTCTTTAAGGACCTTAAAGCAGCTCATAATATAGATTGGGATCGCTTGAGCTCTAGCATTTATAAGAATCTCTTTGTCACTTAGGGAAAATAAACTATCTTTCCACCCATGGAGCACCTTCCACACCCTTTCACTTAAACAATTGAAGAGTCTGGACTTATTTCTACCATTTTGCGCCGACATTTCAAGGTACATCCTAAAGGAATCAATTCTTTGAACCCCCAAAATTCTGTCAATAACATTAGCAAGTTGGGCCTTAACATTCTTGCTTAATAAACATTCTGATTTTTCAAGTTTTTTTCCCCTAACATTCTTTCGTAAAAGGCAAGAATCGACCTAATTCTCCTGCATTCCTTGACCACAGTTTGAAGAATATAAGACTGTCATCTAAAAAAAAAAAAATTAGAGATAGAGATTCTTCCCTTCTAAGCTGTGTCGGAAACCCCTCCGCAAAAATAAGGAACAGATAAGGAGAGAGAGGTCCCCTTGACAGAGACCCATATGGGGCACAAACTCGTGATGGGGTCTGTCGTTAATCAACACACTTTGTCGTAGGCTTTGCTCATATCCAGCTTCAAAGCCACCCACCTCCATCTCTTCCCGACCTTCTGCTATTGATTGCGTGGAGGCACTCAAAATCCAAAATAGAATTATCATATATAAACCTTCCAAGGACAAAAGCAGATTGAGCTTGAGAAATAATCTCATCCAATACTCCTTTATTTTTTTTTTCACTATTGGGGACGAAATGAGAAGGCTAGGTTTTGACGACTGACTTTACAGTAAATACTTAATAGTACTAACGCTTATACCATACACCACCTCCATTATGTCCTTGGTTATTTCCTCCATACATACATTCTTTATTGGTAATTTTCTTTTTTATGTTACTCATGCATCACCTCACACTGTTATAGAGTTGGACTCATTAGAAATCCACCACATTCTCCCCTTGTTTCACCATTTCCTCTTGCTAAGGTGAGACACCTCCTCGACACCTTTCTCTAACACGTACTTCTACTACATTATTTGATCTTAGTTTGAGGTTCATTATTAAATATATTTATAGGTAAATGTAAGTCATATTTTGCAAATAAAAATCTATGGAAGATACACAAAAGATATGTTTGCCATATTTCATGATATTACTTTACTTATCTATGTTTCAAAACAAACGTACAGTTATTGGCTTAAAGATGAACAAACCTGTATACTCAACCCTAAGCGCTTCTATGTAGATTTTTTTTTTTTTTAAAAAAAAAAAAATCTAATGCACAACTAGTAATTCCCATTTTACAAAGCAAGGATGAAAATTATAGTTCTTTCCATTTTTTAAAAAAGAAGATTATCAGTGTAGTCTTTCAATCATTGAAAACCATTTGAAGGAAGAACCTACTATAATCCGAATATATTGAAAGATAAGCAATAACAAAATTACGAAATAAACTAAATGTTCAAGGTACTTGGATCATCCCTCTCTTGAGAATTCTTTCCCTTACAGAAATAATGCCTCCTTCCTCATTCTCCTAATGTCGTCAATTTATAACCAATTTCCATAACAAACTCTCATATCTAATTACTAATATACCCTTATAACACTTCAATAGCCACGATTTCCTGCAAGCCAGAACTTAAACATGAACCAAGGCAACAAAATCCATTGGATAAACAGATAAAATTTGGAGAATTTCTAGAGATGAATTACAACTTACAAGACAAAGCAAAATTCTGTAATCGAGTCCAACACATAATTTTTCTATTTTTTACACATCTCCCAAATCCCAAAACCCAAATAATGACTCCACCAACCAATACATCAAATTACTCCATAAAATAACAGTCAATCTACTCTTCGCCACCAATTACATTTTAAGAATTCAGTTCTGCTCAAGCAGGCATTCATAGATATAATAAACCACATCTTGTTACCTGAATGCTAACAGTTCTAGAAGGTTGAGGTGTTCAAAGCAAAAACCAAGAAACAGTGGATTCCTTCGACAACAGCTCGTATCGTCCTTCATTAGCACGCGCATCCACCAGACTGCGGCTGGGATTGTGCAGCACCACTGCCTGTGGACTTCAGGTTAACATCAACCATGTCTTCTTGTTTTGTTGATGAGAGAGTTTCCATTCCCGGCAATGCTGCAGCAATTTTTCGGAAAAGTGCCTGCACAAAATATATAGTTCACCCTTACAAAGACCGTATGCAAATACTAAGAAAATCTGTCTTTTTTTTTTTCCTTCTAAGGATTTAACATATATTGGTATAGATTCAAGCTGGAGATACAGGTAACATACTATCAGAGTAGGAATGAATTTTCATTATTGGTTTTACCTTGATGTTGAATCCAGCTTTAGCACTTGTTTCGATAAACATGACATTTAGTTCACGGGCTTTGGCTTCCCCTTCCTCTATGGAGACTTGTCTAAGAATGCAGCATATGGGAAAATGGTGAAACAATATGCCAAACAAGGCTTCTTGGAAATGTAAAAGAAAAAGAGAAAAAAGGCTAATTATAGTTAAAACCTTTTTTTCCCTTCGGATATATAGGAGCAAGAACAGTGATAGATCACAAAATCATGTTCTATATGAGCAATATTTACTCTTTTTCCACACACTACATATTAATATAAACTAAGATTATCTAATAAAGATACACCTTAAAACAATATTTACAAGCCCAGACTGCTGATACTGTGAGTAGGAACCACAGACCATTTAGAAGTATTTCTTAGAAATTAAAAACTTTAATACATATTTAACAATCATTTCTGCCATTTTTACTATAAGAACTTGTTTGTTCTTCTAATCTCATTAACTGTGATACCATACTAATTTTACCCGTCCTCTACATTCAACATTTAACTAAATGATTTCTTTTCATTTTTTCTAGAGAAGGATCTAACTAGATGAAACTCAAATCTTGATTTGTTTTGAAAGCTATACATTGAAATCATATAGTACAATGAGTAGCAACAAAAAACCACTTTCTTCCGGAAAAAGAGAGAAAAAAAGATATAAAGTTCTAGACATTCCCTTACTCCCGATATAACTAATAACAGATTGGTTGCTGAGTAGGCTCACAAGGAGAATATGTGTTGAACAATATGGAGATGAGAATTTGAATATATAACCTAACAAAACCTTTATTGTCTTAACCGAGCAATAACAATCAAAAAAGATTTGCAAGCTCTCTATATCACTTCAAGATCATCAACAATTTGCATAGTACTCAGATTCAGGTTTGCATATTATTCAGATTTGAAACGCTAAAAGATAGAACATGCACGCAAAATAAAAATCCATGGCCAACTGTTACCTCTTCTCCACAAGGTCTGTTTTGTTCCCAACAAGCACTATAATGACATCACTGCCCCTCTCAGTGCGCACCTCCTCAATCCATTTTGAAGTGTTTAGGAAAGTTTGTCGGCCTAAGTAGCAACAGGATGAAAACAGTTAAAAGTAAACCCTTGACCACATCACGACGTAGAATGCAATCAAGTAACTACATGCGATTAAGGACCTAAAGACTTTGGATATTAGATCCCAGATCCACCCCAGGAGTATATATACAAAATATTTTATCACAACATGGAAATAATACACATTTTCAAGTGGTTTGCTTAATTATTCTCATTCTATAGAAAATTTCAGATTCCATACTTGCAACATCATAAACGATGACAGCGACAGATGAGTCCCTGATATAGCTTGGTATTAGACTTCTGAATCTTTCCTGTCCAGCAGTGTCCCTGAGAAACAAAATGACAGAAAATTTAAAAATGTACAGCAAAACCCATTCTCCTGGGAAGGACAAATAAAAAAGTCAATCGTTCCAATCAAATAGAATTAGAGGTATCATAAATACATGTGCACAGATGAAAAAATTAATACATTAATTTACAAGACGTGCCCAAACATCAAACAAAAGGCAGATTTGATTAGCACACCTGTAACATTATTTTTTATTTGATGGAAAATATAGAGATGGCAGAGATATATTAAACATTGCTTGTTACTTAGCTTCTAGATGAGATTTTTATAGAAGCTAATTAGTTCCTTATCTAGTAGTCTGAAGTCTAGTATAATTTTTCTGTATCTCCTTTGAACCTTGAGTGGAAGCAGGTGCAAAGTGAACAGGCAAAAGAAAAAATGAAGGCTCTCCAATACGCCATGATCAGAAAGAAAGGATGGTAAAAGAAAAGATCAGTGAGAGATTTTAAATCACCGATTGACCCAAAAGTTTAAGTTTTTCAGTGAAGGTAAATTTAATTATATATCATCTAACACTCTCCCCCTCACTTGTGGGCTTGGAATATGAAGAATGCCCAACAAGTGGAAATCAATATTAATAGGGAAGGAAATAAAAATCAATATTAATAGGGGAGGAAATAAAAACCAATATTAATAGAGGAGGAAATAACATTGCAGAGGCTTGAACACAGAACCTCTCTGGACCACTTGCTCTGATACCATCTTAAATCACCGAATGACCCAAAAGCTTAAGCTTGTGGGTGAAGGTAAATTTAATTATATATCATCTAATTTTGAACTAACTCCCCATTTGTTCTGACAATTGTTTTTGTTGGAAATGAGTTTTGTTGGAGCTTTTATTTAGACTTCATGGTTGGAAAGAAACAATAAAATCTTTTCAGAGGTTGCTTTTGTTTTGTGGGATCAAATTATTTTTTGGGAATTGTCCTGATGCAGATTTATACAAACCTTTCACTGTTAACCATGAGTTTTTTTCTCTATGTGCCAACTGGAAGGCTTCTCCACAACTTCCTTAGCCAGGGTTGAGGCTTTACTCCTCTCCTTTTGTACATTTCATAATTTCAATCTTATCCATATACATAAACGATGTGATCTAAGACCAAGAACTTCTATCTGAAGAATAAGAACAATTAGTGAGCTTTCCAGAGAAGCCAAAATTACTTTCATTAATTCTATCCCACAAAAAATTGGGCTCCCTCCCTATGAAGCCTCTGCAACCATATATTCAAAGAAGAGAATTAATTTTATGTTTGGTTTCTCCAGTATTTACACATTGATTCTGCAGAAGGAGAGAGGCCACATTTCATCGAGTAAGGAAGCTCTCCCTTTTCCATTTTAATCTTTGATCCATCCCAATAGAATTTTCTAATATATATCTTCAAATTTCTAGAAACTTTATTAGGAATCCTATGTGAGCATTAATTGCTGAAAATGAGCACCCACCTCTCTACAGACAGGAGCAGCCTACCTTTAGAAATTTCCTCCAAAAAGGAATTCCAAATTCAGAAACTTCAGATTTCTTCCCCAAGGGCCTGCACTTTTAAATTTATTTTAAAGTTTCAAAAGAGAAAGTTTTAATCTAGACGGAATAGCTACATTGGGTTGTTTGCATAAAGCTTATGTTCTTGAAATCTATAATTTACATCATGGACTTGAGTACATAAATCAAATAAATTCTTCCATTCTCAAGGACAAATAAATCACATGCTCAAAAATTATACAACCACAAAATGTGAATAAGTAAAACCAATATAAAGCAGTCACCTATATTAAAAAGCCATGAAAGGTAATGAATCTTTATCTTACCACAACTGCAGTCGAACTGTACGATCTTCCAGATACATGGTTTTTGAAAGAAAATCAATACCAATGGTAGCCTGAAAAATGGCACAAAAATTACTATATTGCACGAAGTGAATGTGTGGTATAAATTTCAAACTGAAATTTAGAAAGAACTTCATACTGTCCCACAAAAGATAAAAAGAAGGAAAAAAGACAGTGAGAGAAATGGAAGTATGTATCTACCATTCATTATCATAACGGAAATACAATAGATGGAAGATAATGCACACATTCTCTCTAGAAGTAATTATGAAACCTCTCCATTTGGTCAACAGTAAATAAAGTAAAAAACCACAAAAGGCTAATGTAAAAATTTCCTGTTGATGCATTGAAAAGCACATCCCAAGAATATTTAAGAAAAATTAGTGCTGTGATGACCAAAAATTCTGCCATTTTCTTACTTCTATCAACTTAAAAACTAATCAGTAGCCCAACCCACACGTCCACTGATCATTAATCACTCTTTATCTGTTTACTCTATACATCCTGTTCTTCATGGATGTAGTGACAAAAATGTCCCAAGAATTCAAGACCATGTAGGACTTATCAAGTCATGCTGTAAATGCAGTTACAATAACCAAAGACAAGTCTGCTTTCATGAATCATATTGCGTTACAGCTTCGTGTAACTAAAATTACCAAACTGCACATGAGAATGATTATAAATCTTTGTCAATGTGTCAGAAAATCAAGGCATTTTTTACATACTTGACATGGAACGAACACATAATTCCACTATCAAGTTGGTAGCTGGATTATTAGCAATGCTCACCCAACTCCATGAGGTGGGGACTAAATATTAGACATGCGAGGCCATGTAACAGTGCTTGTTTACAGTACAAAGTCAACGAACTATTCTTTAAATAATCCAACAAAGTAACATAGGGGGAAGTAAAGACCAAAAAGCATTTCAGTCCACAAAAGTTAGCATGAAGTCAGAGCATGATTCCAGAATAATGATCTAGATTCGAATAAGCTAAAAGAAAGGCATCAAAGAAAACCCGGCCTTCTCCTTATTTCGATCCAATGGTGCAAAGCGTACTAAATATACTACTACTACAGACCAATGCTGATGACAGCAAATAACGCTAAAATTTTAACACAATTCACCCGGAAGCAGCAAGGGCAGAATCATAGACTTAAGACTCTGCTTAATGACTGAACTCTTAACTAAGAACCAATAAATTGAATTAAACACAGCGTGTGGAAAGAAAATGCTGATCGCCAATGAAAAAAACCAAAAGATCTAAAAACATAAACACGGAGTTCTCGTCCTCCTCAATGACACAATAGAACAGAAAGCCGCATAAAATCAAAGAAAACTGCAGATGGAAACAAAATTAACGATGAAACAATAGGATCAGTGATTGATGAGAGTTTGGGAACCGATCCGGGCGCGGAGTGTGATAGAAACGAAGGATCTATACAATTAAGGATTCAGCAAGGAATTACCTGATATGTATTATCGAATTTGTCGTACATGAAGCGTGTAATGATGCTGGTTTTGCCAACAGACTGGTCGCCGAGAAAGACGAGCTTATACTTCGCCAGAGCTGACGTCGGTGCCATTTCCGCAGAGATCTCCGATCCAGATATCCGAGAGAGGAAGAATTGTGGGATGGAGATGGAGATTTCGGAAGAAGATGAGTTGCAATGGAAGAAACTCTGGATTTTGGTTTGTTCTTTCTTTGATCTGTGGATTCTGCTTTCAGTCTCGCACTAGACTCCTTAAGGATCTAAATTCTGTATACGGGTCGGATCGTATTTTATCGGTTCATTCTCACCGGGAAACTTTTTTATTCCATGTTTCATTTTAGCTATGAAGAGAACTTTTAGATCCCCATTTTGACCTTGCAACTTATCATAATTCTTATATTGTCTTTATTACTATTCTTCGAGTCGGGATAGTTACATGTTAAGTGGTGTATTCTTTTGTTTATAGGTATAATCTAGACTATAGATATAAAATATCACGTCATTTATCTCATTATACCTATTTGAGTCGAAGCAATTACATGACGAAGTGGTAAATATTTTTCGTGTATGGATGTGTTGTTGATAACTATAGGCATATATAAAATCACAATCTAATGATGAAATTTAGGAGGAATTTTTTTTTAAAAAAAAATCCCCATGGAGAAACAAAAGGAAAAACGGGAAATGGGTCCCCAGGGGACCCGTTTTCCATGGGAATCCTCGTGGGGACCCGTTTCCCCAGTAAGGATGGGGTAAAATCCCCCAACGGGGACGAGGATGGAGAACCCTCCTCCACCCCGTCCCGACCTCGTTGTCAACCCTAATAAAGTTCAAGTAAATAACCAAAATGATCTATAGTATATGAATAAGATTGGGTGCTTTAGTCTGGTAACACTATCGGATGCGGTTCACTCTGTAGTTGTTACAATTTTTTGTAAAGTGCTACAAACGAAGTAATCCTGATTTGTTCATGTAGTAACATGAGGAGCGGGGGTGTCCTATATAATGAGTTTGCATAAGATCGAACTAAGAAATAAGTCACTATTAATTTATAACGTTGTTTACTATTTAAGACTGACTATTTCAAATCAATGACCAGGGTAACTCGACCTTAATCCTGAGCTAATTATGAACTTCAGTTTTATTCGGGATTATCCTTAGATTTTCATAGGTGAGGGTTGGCTCAACAATGCCGGCTCAATGAGCCTCCCATTTCAGGGGTAAGACTGGATAGATAGCTAGGGACATAGGGTGCAAGATGGAATTCATATCTACCCGATTTAGGGTTAGTAGATAGGTTGTTCTCTTAACTACTGAATCCAGGTCTTAAACAAGGGGCCACACCCTCTCGTTGGCTCGAGAGAGACTCAGTCTATTGATCGGATCACAAACCAATTGTTCATTAGAGGATCAGTAGAACGTAAGGAGCAAGATGTAATATCAGGGGTAAAACAATATTTAACCTAGTCGATATTACGAATAACCTGTGAAGGGTCGACTTATTAATTACAGTTAAATCAAGTGGACATAGATATATCTATAGTGAGGAGAGTGCAACTACTGAGCTATAATGGTGTATCTCGGTAGTTAACGAATATTGATTATTCGGTTTAAAGAGTTTAGCCAATTAATCTCAAATCGCTGGAGCTCATGACTTTTAGGTTCATAAGGTCCCTCTACTAGCTCGTAAATCTTGGATTAGTAAATTGAGTGATTTTGAAATGTTCAAAATCAAAATTAGGGTTTCAATTTGAAGTGTTTAAATTTCCATTTAGGATTTTGAAATTTGAAATGTTCAAATTCAATTTAGGGTTTGGATAATTATATTCGATATAATTAACATTTAATTTATCGAAATTAAACGTAATGGGAGAGTTTAGAATATATTTAAATATTTATTTAAATACTAATTACATGTATAGGATTCATATATGAAATAGATGTTTGGTTAATTTAATATTTAATATTAAATTATTAATTAATTATTTATTTATTTATTTAAAATATTAAATTAGTTTTATCCAAATTTCAAATTCAGAATTTGAAATTTGATTTTAATTAATTTGGAATTAATTAAAATAAAAAATCAATTTAGATAGTGGAAATTTTCAAGTTTTTTAGAGGCTTGGTGGATTCAACTCAAGACCAACACCTAGCCCACTTCCATATTGCATTTTGAAGTGTCAAGATGCTAATTGAATTAGTGCTTGCATGTATCACGTGCTTTATTATTTCAAATTATCAGAATTTGAAGTGAGATTGATAGTTTTTGCTAAAGAACTTCCTGAAGTTCTGGAAAAACTCTCCAAAAACCCTCACCTTCTTCACCTAATTGATCTCAATTGTGAGTTCCACCACCCAAATCCAAGTTGGAGAATAGTAGTGAAGACACTCTTGGTGGTCTACAGTTGATTTGAAGCTCAAATTCGTGGAGAACATCTTGGATTCGTGGAATTCTTCAAAGGTATTAGAACTCAAATTAAGTGTAATTAGAGTGCTTATTGATTCTAATTACTTCTGCTGTATGATTGTACATTCAATCATTTTTCACATAGTTGATTTTTTTCTAGTGGGTTGTGGGTTTTCTCTGAGTTGGGAGTTTTCCACATAAATTATTGCGTTTCTTATTTTTTTACTTTTTTTTAAATTTCTCCAGTATTGTTTTGTTTATTCACACGGTAATAGTGGAAGGCTTTTTTCCCAAAAAAAAATGGTGTCAGAGCTTTAGATTTGTAGTTTCTCGAATTTTTGGTATGCTATGTGATTACAACATGTCTGAGCTTACACATAAAAAAAAAATCTTGAATCGAGTTGCGATATTGTGAATAGTGTTGGTTGTTCACTATTTGCAGATTTGCTAGGAATGAAGCAGATGTGTCAAGCTTTATGGATTCAGTAAATTTGACGGGGAGAAATTTGATAGAATGATCAACTACGGCTTGTAGAAAATGCAAGTCAAGGATGTGTTAATATAATATAGATTACGCAAGTGCAAGTTAAGCAGTAATGGTGGTCTAGTGGAGTCCAATGGTGATTCTAGCAGAGGTTCAAAGAAGAAAGTCTTTGAGTAGAAGATAGGCCGTTAGAATTGTGGACCATCTAGGCACATGAAAATAAAGCAAACTTGTGTTGGGAGTGTCCTAGAACTCGCAGTTCGTGTTAAACATTCTATTTATCAATAATAATAAATTATTGATTTTGCATCTTATTATGAAAATCCAATAAACATATTCAGGTAATAGTCTGAATATTGTAACTTTATGTAGTAACATAAATAGGATCAAGTTAACGGTATATAGCCTAAATGATCTAATAAGTAAATGGATGAAATTGGGTATCTCATCCTGATAACACTATTGGATGTGGCCCATTCTGTAGTTGTTACAAAGACTTGTAAAGTGCTACAAATGATGTGATTCACAAATCATTCATGTTGAGACATGTGAGTGGGGGCATCCTATGCAATAAGTTTACATATAGACTAGACCACAAAAATAGTCACTTTTCTTTATAACGACCGTTTACTGTTAAAACTGACTATTTCATTTATTACATAACCTAGGTTAACTCGATCTTAATCCTGAGCTATCTATGAACTCCTGTTTATTCAGGATTATCCTTTGATCTGCAAATGGTGAGTGTAGTTCAACAGCACTGCTCAATAAACTTCCCATTTTGAGGATAAGACTGGATGAGTAGCTGAGGACATAGCCTTGCAAGATAGAATTCACTCCTACCCGATTTAGGGTTAGCATATAGGTTGTTCTCTTAAGTACTGATTTCAGGTCTTGAACAATCGGGGTGCCTTCTCATGGTAGAGAAAGGATTTGATTCGTAAGGATTATGAATCAGAATTGTTCATTAGAGGGTCAGTGGAAACTTAAGGAGCAAGATGCATTTACAGTAGTAAGACGGTTATATTGACATAGTTGTGATTACAAACAACTTGTGAAGGATCGACTTACTGATTATGGTTATAAAGTGGACATAATATATCTACAGTGAGAGAAGTTCAACTATGGACTATAGTGGAGTGGCCCATTAGTTAACGAATGGGAGTTAGATCGGTCTAATGAGTTTAGCCGATTAATCTCAGATCATTGGAGCCCATGATCTGTAGGTCCGCAAGATCCCCCTACTAGCTCGTAAATGGTTAAGTTTTAGAGTAGGTTGAGAAATTAATTTGAAACGTTCAAATTAAAATTAAATGGAATAGGAGAATATATATATTTAAATATGATTTAAATATATAAAGATAGATTTGTGAAAAAAATTAATTTAATATTTGATATTAAATTAATTAGTATTTTTTAAATTACGAAATTAATTTTAGAAAATTAATTTTTTCAGTTTTAAAATCAAAATGGTTTTTAAAATCAAAATTTTGATTTTGAGATAAATTGGAAAATTGGAAAAATATGCACAAAATGGAATTTCATGGTTTTCCATCATCATCTTCTTCATGCTCACACAAAACTCACTTCATCTTCTTCATTAACTCCAAGCATGAGCTACAAGCCATGCACATTTCTTCTCTGCAGTTCACCTGCAATAAATAAAGAAGAATGAAGTGATTTTGAGGCATGCATTCTACAAAAATTTTAGAGAAAATTTCAAGCTGAAGAAGAGTTCTTCAAACAGTGCTGGTGCAGTGAGTTTTTCTCTGTAATTCTGTTTCTTCAAGCTATTCTTGAGTCCCACAGCTCGTTCTAAAGCTCCAGGAGGATAATGGGGAAGATCTTGAGGCGGTTCACGGTGATCTTTGGAGAAGACTGTTGCTGTTTGATCAAGATCTTGAAGAGTTCTTCAAAGGTATGATCTAAAACCCTCTTATTTAGTTCAGCATGCTTTAGTTTCTGCCAAAATTAATGAATTTGAATGCTTATTGATCCTTATTACTTCCGCTGCATGTTATTACACTATTATAACTTGTGTAAGGGATCTAGATCAGATGTTGACAATATCTTTCTTGTTAAGAGATGTTAATATTATTTATGTAAATTCATGTATGTTTTATTTAGTGTATTTAGTGGGTTATTGGTTAGAATTTAGTGCCTATTTTTAGATACTCACCGGTTTGTCTCGATCCAGCGCCGTCAATCATGGTTCGTGTAGGCAAACCTTAGATCCGACAACGTCTGAAGCATTTGACTCCCACACATATCAAAACCGCGTCCATCTATAGTTCGTGGTATCCATTTTACTTCATATCCGGGTCTGACTTATGGTAGTCATCTGTTGATCCATCTGTTCGCCTCCATCTGTCAGCCAGCCCATGTCCGCACGACCTTCTACAACTTTGGTTTCAAATGAGATTAAAGAGTGTGAGTAGTACAAGATATTTGAAAAGAGTGCTCTTGTAATTTGGATTATGGGGAGAGAGTTATTATATGTGATTATAACAATTTTTCATATAGCGGATTTATTTAAGGTGGATTGTGGTTTTTCTCCAATTTGGGAGTTTTCTACGTAAATTATTATGTTTCTTTTTCTGTTGCTTTCTTTTAATTTATCTGTTAATTTTTTGCTTATTCCTACAGTAGTTATGGGAGGTTTTTCCCAACAATCACCTCCTTCTTATATTTTCTTTTGCTTCTCTATTTAATCTATGATCTAACAATTTTTTATTTTCTTTTTTCTTTTTCATTTCTTCATCAATACCCTCTTACTCCCGTTATTTCATTCTTCAATTTATAAAACTTCCCCCTTCATTCAATGTGTATAGGTTACAACAAGAATAAAGAAAAATGATGAAACCACCAAGGGATCTTAGGACTCAAATGTTTGTTAACGAGGTTGTATGTTAATAGTTGAGTGTAAGTTAATACGTTTGAGTTTAATATGCAAAAAAAAAAAGACATATTGAGAATATAAGTTATAATTTTGAAGACAGTGAGTGGGAGGAAAAAGAGGAAAAACATATGTATTACCAAACCTACAGAGATGAAGATTTTGTTGATCCTTTTTGCACTTTAATTTAGTCTACATGTTGTCGTCAATTCATAATGTTCCCAAAAATCCAAGATGATATTCCCTTGTCATTTTTTTTTTCTTTGTTGAGTTTGAGGAGAGAGACTTTAATTTTGTGATTTTGTGAGATTTTATACTTTAACTTAAAGTTTTGGGTTATCTTTGATTGTTGAAAATTTTGATGTGATAATTGAACAGATTGAGAAAAAAAAAATGGAAGTATCTATATAAGATGTTTTCAAGTTGGTTCTTTCTCAATTCAATATAACTTCAAAAAATTTGACTTGTGGTTAGGTGTTCAAATTTCTTATAATTTATGTTTACGCATGCTTAGAAATGAGATAATTATTTGAAATTTTGACATTAAAGAAAAAAATGGAAAAAAGAGGAAAAATGTGAGAAGTTTTAGAGTTTGAGAAAGGAAATAAGAGATTGAGCTAAGCCATCAACTAAGAGAGGGAAAATATGGGAGATGGGAAAGTGTAAGAGAGAGAAAATGAAGTAGGTGTAGTTAAATAGTTTCCTTTCATATATTAACAATAGGGTTGACAACGGGGGTGGCATGGGGATGGAGGGATTTGTAATTTCCGTCCCCGCCCCATTCCTCATTTTGGAGAGTTAGGGTTAGGGTCGAGAAATCTCTGTTTGGGGATCGAGTTTCCACGGGAAAAAAAATTATAAAATGTAAGAGAGAGAAAATGAATGAGGTGATGAGGTGTTGTTAAATAGTTTTCTCTTGTATACTAACAATAGGGTTGACAACAGGAGGGGGACGATGAGGGAATTTAAAATCTCCATCCGAGGAGAAAAGTTCTCCTTTTTTTATTTTTTATTTTTATTTTTATTAAAATCAATTAACATTTGGTATTTATATCGAAATTGTAAATATTTTAAGTAATAAGTTAGTATTATTATTGCTTTATTTATTTAATTAATAATACAAAATATTTTAGCACATTTTATTCTAAAGTTAATAAAATTTAAAGTTGATTATATTATAAAATTAAATTAAGAAACAAATTAACAGATCAGTAACTTAAAGTTATTGTTATATATATATATATATATAAAAGTAAGATATCCTCCTCATCTTCATTTCGGGGACCTATTTTGTATCCTCGATCAAACCGAAAATTTCCTGCCTCCATTGGGTCAGGTACCCACAGGATCCCGACACTACAAGGCTTTTCACTGATTCTAACAATAATGGATTTTTTTAAAAAAATTAAAAATTAGACATATTAATGCAATTTTTGAAAGTTCAAAGGAATTTCTAACTATATATTAACATTAACGTTATTTTTTAAATTTTAAAGAAGTTTAAGAATATTAATGTCACTTTTGTAAAGTTCATAAGTATCTTTGGAATAAAGGATAGATTTAGGAGGTTTTTTTTTTTTTTTTTTAGCCTTTATATAATTTTGAGTTTATAAAAGGGAAAAAGATTTATTTTGAGTTGAGGTTTTGATTTATTAGGTTTTTTTGTTGTTTCAAACTTGACATTTTAGGTTTAGTTTGATAACCATTTGGTTTTTGGTGTTTTGTTCTTGAAAATTAAGCCTATAGACACTACTTCTACCTCCAAATTTCTTTATTTGTTATTTATTTTTATACGATAGTTTAAAAAACGAGCTATATTTTTAAAACTAAAATATATATATATATTTTTAAATTTAGCTAAAAATCCAACCATTGTACTGAAGATAGATGCAATTATTGCAAGAAATGTGGAGAAAATAGACTTAATTTAAAAAAAATAAAAAACAAAAAAAAAAATAATTGATTACCAAATGTGGCCTAATTTTTAAGGTTTGAGTTTGGTAGCATTTTAATCACTTCAATTTTCATTTTTCATTTTTCATTTAATGGAAGTTGAGACTTTTTTTTTATTAAATAATATATGTTTTTTTTTCAAAAATATTTTTTTAACTTTTAAAAATAAAATATTTTTCTCTCTTTTTTCCTTCCTTCCTCCTCTTTTTTTCCTACTCATCCAGGGTCGTCACCCATATTAACGGTTTTTTTGGGGCTTCTTGCATATTAGGCAAAATAAGTTTTAAAAATTAAGCTCATAGTCCATATTTATTATTTTTGAAAAAATAGCAAAAAATAAACTCAACCCACATGATACACTATTGATATAACTTAATACACTATTAGTATGTGTCTGATACACTTGTTTGATACACACTTGAACACTTGATATACTATTGATACACAGTTGAAAATGACTAGTTATTTAAGTGTGTTTAAAAAAATCATAATGAAAAACATTTTTTCTCTAGATATTCCAAACACGAACAAATTGTCAAAATGAGTATACTAACTAAGTATTAGTGAGCTTTAGTTTGAATCTTTCCGGCCTATTGTACTTTTGTACTTACAAATGAAAGAAATAAAGTCATTTAAAAAAGGAAAAAAACTACAAAAAGGATAAAAAAAAATATAGCAAATATAAAAATTAAAGTGAGTATAACTCATATTGCTGCAAATAAAAATACAAAAATTATACATATCAAAGAAAAAAAATACACAACTAATATACTTTAAATATGATATATTAGTTTACTGATATACAAAAATTATAGGTTTGTTAAGAGGGCAAAATAGGAATACGGAATAAAAAACATATAAATTTGAGAATTTTGCCATATCTACAATTTTTCATATATTGAAGGCAGACTCCTACTTGTACTTTTTGGATTTGCTACCCATTACCGATTCTTTTTTTTTTCCTCCTCTTTTCTTATTTTCTATCATTCATTTCTTCTTTTCTTTCCCCTTATTTTTCATGATTAATATATATTTTAAAAGAAACGTGACACTATATTTTTTAATTATTAAGATGTAATATTTGACATCTTGACTTGTTGCGAAATCGACAATTAAAGAACACAAAAAAGGGAATGTAGAGTAGGGAAGATCGACACACAGATATACGTGGTTCACTAACAGTGTGTTAGTTACGTCCACGGACAAAGGGAGAATAATATTATTTCGAGAGAATGTTTTCAGAATTACATAAAAAACGGTGCCTCTAGGTTAGAGAGTTTATATATCGCACTGCTCTATAAACCCTATGGTCAAATAGATTTAAGGTATTTCAACATGACTATATTTTTTTAGGATAAGATTTTGAATATATATATATATATAAAGGAAGTTATATATATTTTTTTAAATGAAGCATATGAATAAATATATATTTCACTGGACTTCTTTACGTAATACTCATGTATTGGATCGTTGACTTGAGTCCAAATGAGTTCCTCCCATTTAGCAGTGGTCTATTGGTACGATTTGGACATTATTTTAAATTCTATTAATTTATTTTTACAATAATGTTTTCTGTATATATCATTTTAGTTTGAGATTCACTCACGATTCAATAATTATTTGAGATTTTAATTGATAAAATCTCTAAAGTTTAAAAGTATAATTTTTTTTTTCTAAATCTATAAATTCAAAAAGTATTTCCTCAAGAGTTAGTTGTAAATAGTACATTAATTAATTAATTATCAAAATGAGTTTAACTCAACAATAAGTAAAATGCTTTCTTTCACTTCCCTTTCAAACAATTGTTATACTAAAAAAATCAATTAATTAACTATAAACCATAAAGGACTATTGGAGCCTCAACTTGGAAGGAGTTGAGTAAGCTATAATAACTCACCTAGTGTTCCGGGGTGCGTTAAGAAAATTTGGGGTAAGAGTTATTTTAACCTCTTGTTTTGCTACATTGCACTATTTACAACTCAAAGGTTAAAATAACCAACTCTCCCTCTTTCCAATATTTTCAATCACTCCACTCCCTGACGATCAACTTCAACGATCACCTCTGACATCCAATTTCGACGATGCTCACTTCCGACGACCACCTATGTGGCCAACTTTGACGATCATTTTGGTGACCCATTCACAGTGTTTAATATTCTTCGTTATAGTAATTTGACATTAATAGAAACACTTGAGTGTAGCAAACCAAATAAAGTTGTGTACTTTTAAGAAAATGTAAGCAACTAAACATTAGTGTTTTTCATTTAAACACTTTATATGCCCTAATAATTAATATGGAATTTGATTCATGCGTCTTTTTAGAGTTTAAAATAATAAAACTATGTATATATGGGAAAAAACTTATTCGTAAAATTGAACTAGAGAATAAGATCAAAATCGATCATCCATGGAATCCTTTACAATGATTTTACATTTAAATTCAATTCAAATAATATAATAACTTACTTTAGTATTGCAAGCTCTTCTTAGAAAAATACGTTTGATTAACCCTTCATCTCAAATTTCTTTTGAATGATAACCTATCATCATTTTTTTTTAACTATATATCTAAGTTGACAATATTTTTCTGCATCATCGTGATGATGACATATACTTGACAATTATCACTCCTAAATATACGTTTTGTGTAAAATTATGGAGTTAGAAAATTAGTAGCTTTTGTACATTGCCAAATATATAGCCTTTTTACTTAATCAATTATATGAATTTTTAGCCTAATCTCATGTATTTTGTGCAAGTTCAACAGTATTAATGAAGGAATCAAATTTTTATACAGAAGCGTGTGAACGCCAATGCCATTGATTTAAAATAGGAAAAACAGAGAAAACAAAATTACATGATAAATATTTAAGCATGCTCTTATAAGGGAAAAGGAACCTTACCCTTGAAGATAGTCTTCAATGTGTTTCCTTTTCGTATGAACTCCCACAAACACGTACGAACTCCTGTGAACACGAACTTCTTCCACAAACAAGAAGACAAACATTACCACTTGGTTACCTCACTATTCTCAGACAATAATCAAATTGTGAGGTCCAAACCTTTTCGAGAAGAGAATTCATTTTTATAGAGGAGTTGTTCTATAAAATATGTGTGAGGGGGATAGAGAGATCTTGTGAGAGAGTTGGGAGAGTTCTTGGAAAAATACGTTGTACACCTTTTTTTCACATTGCAAAACCTTTTTGCAATAATCAGATAAGGAATGGGAGTTACTTTAACTCCTCAATCTCTATGTATAACTTCCCTGTACATAAAATATAGTTTTATTTAATTAGTTAAATATATTAAATCATATTTAATATAATTAATTGATTGATTGATTAAATATCACATATTTAATTAATCATGCATTTAAATAGTATTAAAATGCATATCTCTGTCATAACATGTAGTCTCTATATGAATTTCATTTATATAATTAATATTTGAATCTTACTCAAATTCTCTCTTATATTATAAAGTTTAATTTTAAATCCTATTCAAAATTAACTTTATATTATAATGTATCCATATACGTTATATAATTGCATCTCATACAATTAATCTATATTCTCTTATTTAATTTGAACAATTTAACTTAATCCAAAACTAAATAATTCTCGTTTTATCCTCAGTGAGCTAGTAAGGAGACTTAATGGACCTGCAGATTAGATGCTCCAATGATACGTGATTATTTAATTAAACTCTTTAATTAAATTAATCAACATTCATTAACTGTGAGCCACTTCACTAAAGACCCACACATGCATTCTTCGCACTATAGATATATTTCTGTGTCTACGAATATAAATATTATTAGTATATCGATCCTTTACGAACTGCTCGTAATTATAGCTGGGTCAAATTATCTTTTTACCCCTATAATTACCTTTTATTCGTTAAGTACCACTGACCCCTCTAATGAACAATCATTTTATAGTCCAACTTTAAACTAAATCCCTTTCGGGCTAATGAGAGAGTGAGACCTCATTGTTTAAGACCTGAAGTCAGCCTTTCAGGGAGCAATTCATCTACTTACCCTAAAAACGGGAAGGAGTGAATTCTATCTTGTGTAGTAATCGACCAAACGTGTATGAATGATAAATGAGAATAAATATGGTCTAAGTGCAAGCATACACTATTGATGAAGTAATAAATCTTGAAGTATTCCAAGAGTCGAATCCCATGAGATCATTTATGCAATTCAATCTTTATAAGAAAGAGTTTTTCGATGCAACCAAAAGGTAATAAAAATAAGTGATTTTAAGGTTTAATGGTGATAAAAACAACAAAGAAAAGTATTGAACAGGGATACAATTATGTTCCAACCTTTTGGGTTCTATGTTGTAAATAATGTGGCTGCATCATACTAAGAAAGTGAAATATGCATGAACAAAAAACTACTCCCATTCGATCTGGTGTCCATTTCCTTTATGAGGTCTAAACAGCTACTACCGAATGTTCCCATGGACCGCTGAATCTTAAATTAATTCAAGCTTAGATTCTTTATCCTACAGTGTCCCTTTTTCCTAAGACGACTGACCCTCTTATTCCAAAGCTCATAGTCCTGTATTCCTTTATGACATCAGTTTATATCTTAACCTTCTCAACATTATGATTCCACTAGATTGCTAAATTAAGCGATCAATTTAACTTAACAATATTTATCCATAAACTCAACAAAGGAAATGCAAAAGTCAAAGAGGTATGAAACATAAGCATTGCTCTAAGCCATAAAACCTTAGGGTATTCACATAACTGAACCCCTTAGAGAATTTAGCTCATGATAAATGATAAAATAATGAACTTTATTAAAGCAAGAATCATAGCTACAATATGATGTTCAACAGGTAAAGAAAGAAAAGAGAGAATTACAAGAAAATAAATTCAATAAATATAACTCAAAGATGCCTTGGGATAATTTCTTAAATTCTTAGTCTTTCCTTAGGTTAATTCCTCTTGTCACACGCTTCCATGGGATGAGAAGACCCAAAGATGCTACGCCTTAGGGGAACTTTTGTTCTTAAGGCTACTGACTTAAAAATTTGAGAAGAAGTCCAAGGGGAGTAATGAAAATGGTAGAAAATGAGAATAGATTGTGATGGATTTGTGGATGGAGAGATAAATGATGAAATGAGAGGCTTCCCATTCTTTATATAGGTCAAAATTGGTCGAGGGATGACCTAAAATCATGGCTAGCCATTTTCCCATCATTTTAGGTATGAAATAATAACTTTGACCGAGGAACTTACAACCAAAATTGACTAGACGAATCTGAAAAATTAGGCTCACTGATGTGGTCGCATCACCTAAGCCATTGAGGTCGCATCAAGTCAAATTTATGCAAAACAACCAAAAACCTTAGTAAAAGCTTATAAAATCAGTCTAAATCAGTCTGAATCAACTTTAGACAATTCAAACGTATGTATTTGCTCATTTGATCTAATTTAGGGCATCCAGAGGTCAAAATATCACAAAAAATATCTTTTTACTATAAAAAAAAAAATACTAAAATAGATGGTAATGCACTTTTTTACATCATTCACACCTCCAAACTTAAATCTTTGCTTGAGTAAACAAAATATATATTAGGTACTAAAAGTGAATTAACATGCTTAGTCAGAAGTAAATGTAAAGTAGATGTCTTTTAGGAGAGGTCTTAATCCTTAGTGCCTTACTTCCTCAATTCCAAAGTTGCCCTCACAAGAGTTTCATTTTAAAATTGGCTCAACTTCCCTCAACTATCTAACCAACATGCCAAATAACGTAGCTACCAGTCATGGAACCTAGTGAGATCCTTGATGGGTTACAGGTCCCCCCCCCACCAAATTTGTGCTTTTGCTAGGCCATAAGGCTCACATTTTACAAGCAATTATACTTTTATTTTCTTTTTCTTTTTTTCTTTTGCCTAGGAAAGATCCTTAGTGTCACCCTCACCTTCATTCCACTTGTCCACACAGGTGTTGTATGAGACATCTAACTACGAGCAAGGTTCACTTAGGGCAAGCACTCACTTCTCTCATTAATTGTTTTGCTACAAAAGAAAGCACAAATTTCATGCTCGCCCCTGGCTACTTTGGTTAACTCAGAAAAGAGTGTCATCCTAGATTTTTTTTTTTTCATTTTTTCCTTTTTCATCTTTTTCTTTTTTTTTTCTTTTCTTTTTCGAGGCCTAACACATTTACATAACATTTCATGGATAACATCTACACAACTGATAATAAAATTTGAAACATATAAGCTCTTCCCCCAAACTTAAGGAAGGCAATGTCCTCATTGACTATAGTATGAGAAATAGTACAAAGACAAGGTAGTCACTTTGGATAGACTACAAAAAAAAGGGCTAGGCTCTCTTAGTGTGCTAAATTGTGTAAATAAAGACAAATGAAAATATGGTTTAAGTGTGCTCGACCAAACATGTAGAACGTAAAATGAGAATAAATATGGTTTAAGTGCAAGCATACATTGTTGATGAAGTAATAAATCTTGAAGTATTCCAAAAGTCGAATCCCCCGAGACTATTTATGCAATCAATCTTTATAAGAAAGAGTTTTTGGATGCAAACCAAAGGGTAACCACTAAATAAGTGATTTTGAGGTTTAATGATGATAAAAACAGTAAAGAAGAATGTGGAATATGGATATAGTTATGTTCCAACCTTTCGGGTTCTATATTGTAAGTGATGCGGTCACATCATACCAAGAAAGTGAAATATGCATGAACAAAAAACTACTCCCATTCGGTATGGTGTCCAGTTCCTTTAGGAGGTCTAAGAAGCTACTATCGAATGTTTTTATGGATAATTGAATCTTAGATTAATTCAAGTTTAAATTCTTTATCCCATGATGTCCCATATTTCTAAGACGATTGACCCTCCTATTCTTAAGCTCCTTGTCCTATATTCCTTTGTGACATCAGTTTATATCTTAACATTTTCAGCATTAGGACTCCACTAGATTGCTAAATTAAGTGATCAGTTTAACTTAACAATGTTTATCCATAAACTCAACAAAGGAAATGTAAAAGTCAAAGAGGTATGAAACATAAGTATTGCTCAAACCATAAAACCCTAGAGTATTCATATAACTGAACCCTTAGAGAATTTAGCTATTGATAAACGATAAAATAATGAACTTTATGAAAGCAAGAATCATAGCTACAATATGATGTTAAATGGGTAAAGAAAGCAAAGAGAGAATTATAAAAAAATAAATTCAATAAATACAATTTAAAGATGCCTTGGGATAATTTCTCAAATTTGCTTATTCGTAGGCTATCCCAAGGAAAGGAGAGGTTGGTACTTCTTTGATCCAAGTGAGAATACAATATTTGTATCGACAAAAGTTAATTTTTTGGATGAAGACCACATAAGGGATCACAAACCACGAAGTAAAATAGTTTTAAGTGAAATTTCTAATGAAACTACTAACACTTCAACAAGGATTGTTGAAGAGGTTAGTACATCAATAAGGGTTGTTGATGTCGATTCATCTAGTCAAACATATCCATCTCAAAAGTTGAGATTGTCTCGACGTAGTGAGAGGATTATGAATTCACCTATATGCTATATGGGTTTAGCAGAAGTCCAAGACATCATATCTGATGATGCTATTGAGGATTCATTGTCTTACAAGTAAGCAATGGGAGATGTTGACAAGGATGAATGGATTAAAGCCATGAAGCAAGAAATGAAGTCTATGTACTTCAATTCTGTCTAGAAGCTTGTATATCAACCTGATGGGGTAAAACCTATGGGTTGTAAGTAGATGTACAAAAGGAAAAGAGGTTTAGATAGAAAGGTACAGATCTTTAAAGCTAGACTAGTGGCAAAGGGTTATACCCAGATTGAGGGAATGGACTATGGAGAAACTTTCTCACCTGTTGCCATGTTAAAGTTTATTCGAATTCTCTTGTCCATAGCCACATATTATGACTATGAGATATGGCAAATGGACGTAAAGACTGCGCTTTTGAATGATAATTTTGAAGAGGCCATCTACATGAATCAACTAGAGGGATTTATTGAACAACTAAAGGGATTTATTAAAGCTAGACTAGTGGCAAAGGGTTATACCCAGATTGAGGGAGTGGACTATGGAGAAACTTTCTCACCTGTTGCCATGTTAAAGTTTATTCGAATTCTCTTGTCCATAGCCACATATTATGACTATGAGATATGGCAAATGGACGTAAAGACTGCGCTTTTGAATGATAATTTTGAAGAGGCCATCTACATGAATCAACTAGAGAGATTTATTGAACAAGATCAAGAGTAAAAGGTTTGCAAGCTTAATCGATCCATTTATGGACTTAAACAAGTATCTCAATCTTGGAATATAAGATTTTATACTGCTATCAAATCTTATGGCTTAGATCATGTTGATGAGCCTTGTGTTTGTTGGGATGGATAAGCTCACACTAACCCCTCAATTTTGGATTCAATTCGGGGGATGGTCTACAGGGTTTATAACTACTTCTCTTACTACAGAACCTCCCCCCCCCCCCCCCCCCCCAAGAACCGTATAAGAAGTTTTCCCCTCCATGATTGCTCATGCAATTTGGGAGATCTAAGTAATTCATGAATTACTTAGATCTAAAATAATAACATCACATCACCAAGACCTTTGGTCTCTACCCGGACCCGATGAAAAAATTGGGATCACTTCTTATGGACTCGTTATTGATGTCCTAAATCTAGTGTATCTCATGGTTTATAGTTTTGTTGACACAAATTATTTATCTAATAAAATCATAGGTATTTTATTTGACATTTAGACAACATTAATTCAATCCAATAAACTAAGATCCAAAGTTATATGATGTCACTTGAACACTATGCAGTTGACATACAAATGGTTCATGTTCAAGTAATAACCTTAGGGTTTGCAGTAAATGGATGAAGGTTGGATGCTTTATTCTGATAACACTACGGATACGACCCACTTTGTAATTGTTATATGAGATGTAAGTGTTACAAACAATATGAGCCATATTCTTCATGTAAAGACATGTGAGTGGGGTATCACTGGCCCGAAAGCTGTGGACTATAAACTATTTATTCATTAGAGGAATCAGTGGTACGTAAGGAGTTAGATGTAATTGCAAGGGTAAAACGGTATTTTAACCCAACTGTAGTTATGAGCATTTGTGAAGGGTCATCGTTTTGTTAATCGGTTATATTCATGGATACAGAAATATATCTACAGTGTGAAAAGTGTAACTATCGGTCTTTAATGGAGTGATAAGTAGTTAATGAATATTGATTAATTGGATAAATGGAGTTTAATCAATTAATCTCATATCATTAGAGCTTCTAATCTGTAGGTCCATAAGGTCCCCTTGTTAGCTCACTAAAAGATGGTAATGAGGAATGATTTTAATTGTTCAAATCAAATGAGGGAATTTTATATTAATGAGATTAATATATAATGGTTAATTATAGATATGATCTATAATCTAAATTATGTAAGAGAGATATATTTGAATAAGATTCAAATATTAGATTTATATGAATTGAATTTATAAAGAGATGTATACATTATAAATATGTGATATTTATATGTTGACTAACTCCATATTAAATATGATTTAATTGATTAAGAACTAATGGAGATTGGAGGCTAGTATAAATATATGATATTTATGATAATTAATTAAATGTCTATTAAATAAGATTTAATATATGGTCATTTAATTAATATGCCAATTAATATGGAGTTAATTGGCATATTAATTAAATAAGGGTTATTTAATTAATTATCACTAAGAGTATAAAGGAAAATACATGGAGAAGGGGTTAACCCTTATCTAAAAATCTTTACCTTTCTCCTCCTTAAAAGTTATTGGAGACCACTCTTCCAAGTTCTTTGGACTCCTAGATGATAACAAGGTCACTTTGTTGGTGGTGTCCTTTATTGGAGAAGTTCGATATCGTTAATAACGGTGGAAGAGGAAAGCTAGAAGAATCAACAAAGGTGAGTTTTGATTTCTTTTCTTCTTCCTTTTTTCTAACATGCTTATAGTTTTGGTTAAATTTTTATCCTACAAATGTATGTTTTATTTTACTGTTTTTGTTTCAATAAAAATCAAATGTCTAAATGCAAGGCGTTCACACACTTCTGCAGGAATTTGATTCCTTCAATTGGAATCAGAGCTCGGTTTTCTTGAATTTTGATTTTTTGTTTTCTAAAACAAAAATCAGTTCATGAGGTGAGTTATTTTTTTTGCATTTTTCTTGAAAATGTATGAGGTTTTTTTTTATAGATAATTTCATTTATTGGCACCATAGATTATAAAATTTTATGTTGATTTGATCAATGTAAGGGCCTATTGTTTGAGCATTTTATTTTTGCAATCGAGTCCGTATTTTTGGGTCATTCGGGTTCAGAAACAAAGATGTTTGGAGCTCAGTTTTTCGAAGAAAAACAAAGGATTTTCTTTTGTCTCGCGACTCCTGGTATCTTGGCATGCGATGATGGCTTGTGGGGAGATGTCATGCGATGATAGCTTACGACGGGACATATTCCATGCAATGGGGTGATGGCTTTACAAAGCAGAGGAGCTTAAAGGTAAGTGCATCAACGCATACCATGCGTCGACACTTACAAGGCTGAATGCAAACCCATGCGACAGGTAGCATATCTATGTGGTGAGTTGATGCCCATGCGGTGAAGGGACTTAGGCGTCGTGGATGCAATACTCACAGTCGCATGCAGAGGGACGATGCCCATGCGTTGAACTTCATTTTCCAATGCATGCGGTACTCGAAACTCATGCCTTCTAGCGAGGCACCATGTGTCGGGCACTTCGTCTATGTTATGGAAGGTACCTGGCAGATAGTTGATCGCAAGAGTTTCTTCCAACACAAGGATGGCAGCTTTCCTTAGTAATTTTAAAATTAAGTTGCCAATATTTGGTCTATCATAGCTTTTATATTGTTTTATATGCATGTAATGCATTATTTAACTATGTGTTTTATATATTGCATAATGTATGTCATATAGTTTTAAAATTCCGCCTTAGGATAAAAATGATCATGCATCATATAAATGTTATATGGTTAATGATTAATATAAGCATGCTCATGCATTATAATCTAATTGTTATATTATTTGAATCCATATTTTGAGTAAGCATATTCATGCATCATAAATGTTATAATGTATGATGTAAAGAAATGAAAATGTATGTTTATTTTTTATGTATGATAATTATAAGCGTTATAACTAGATGAAAAATGAACTTTGCATTGAGCATGACATTACCTAGATTAATATAAACGTTATATTTAATCAAAGTCGTCATAATGCAAACGAAAAAGGATTTTGAAAAATTCATTGTTTTATAAAGGTTATAAGTTTAATGAATTAGTTTAAAATAGATAATCAAGAGTTGCATGTAAAC